>NC_087215.1:15588034-15615534 GCF_015104395.2 Macrobrachium nipponense | reverse complement strand
TTGTTCGGTAATTATGCAATAAAATTTCATTTTATTATAAAATCACTGTAGCTTATGAAATAGACTTCATAAGCTCATAGTCATAATCTTGTTAAGGTCCAGTACTAGCCATAGCGAACATACCGTATATGTTTTACAAGATGTGAAAAGTTCGTTGATGGTAGAGGAAAAACCCAATGACTATTTGTCATGGACCTAATGGCATATGTACTAGAATAATAGAGTAATAAGTTAATAACATACCTCATAACTCATTAGTCGCAAAATTATGACATGTTAGTCAGATCAAAGACAATTCGAGGATAAAAATATTGTCACCTTATTATTTACTTAACGTCTTTGACTTCTCAAATTTCAGACACTGTTAGACTCTCCTCGGCCCACACTTTATAGATGTATAGGTTTTCATGTTGCAGTGCTACAGCATTACCTTTCTACATGATAAAGTTAAGTCATTATTTTTTTCCTTGGGTGAGGTTTCACAAGAACCTTGTCCTCTTTGACATCCATGATGCTACGATCTACAGGAGTTTAAAGGAGTTATCCCTCCCTTGCTCACTTGCATAATTGGGAAACTGACTTTTCTAGGTGGGAGATCAATCTTTATCTCAAAAACTACTCCCACCTAAGAAATGAGCATTCATATAAAAAAATGATTGTTTGCATTTTAGGAACAGATCACAATTTTATTAAATTGCGGTTTTTTTTTTTTTGTTCAAAATATTGTAGGCTATACAATGTATTTTATTACAACTCGACCTCTTACCAATCCCTCAATTTCCCTGTTGCAGAATGAAAAAGTGATGCTGTACTTCTGAGTGAATGTGAGTGGGGGCTTCCTCCCCTTACGAATTTCCGTCAGTGAACAGCATTGTTATCAAGCTAGACCAGACCATCAAAAAAATACAACTGGTAGTGTGATATTTCATAGACAATCCTGTGATTGAAAAGGCAGTAGGTGGAAAAATCTGGTTGTTTCTAGATTTTGGTTGCTAACTTATTGTGATTAGATGCAATTCCTCTAACCTGACAGCACAAACAGGTCAATGGTGGTAGCATTACTCCAGATTTTAGTGTCTGTGGGCCTTTGGTATGTCTGTACAAAAAGTGTATGTGGTCATTATCAGTGTGGTTCAGAAAGAATGTTTATTCTTTAGGATAGAAATATCATAATGATTAATTACATTGCTTCTTTAGAAAGAATGATTTATGATAAAAATATCATGATTTATTACATTGGTTCCTTAATGTGACAAAATTAATTGTATTTTAAGTTCCAAATACTTACAAACTCTTGCTGAGGAGATACCAGGGTTATTGCACTGCTCAGCTATGTGGCAAAAGGTCCTGGTTCTGGCAGATCACTAATGGCACATAGTTCCTATTTTCTTGACAATTTTAGATGGAAGATTTTGAAGTGTTGATCATTAATCAATTTAGATGTTTGTGTTGTATCGTTGCCAATGATTGTAACAAAAATAGTTTAGACATTCCGGTTACAGGAAACTTTAATTGAAACGTTATTTACAAATTAAATTTGCATTTTTTTTTTTTGGTTGAAGGAAGTTTTTATAAATCATAGTCAAGTTGTTTAAAGATATTTTTTTATTGGAGTAATAGTTTGATTATTTAAAATTTTGTTGCAGGATTTAACTAATTCATATTTTGCAGAACAGAAGAGAGACCAATGTGAATAGTTTTCAACTTGGACGTTTACGCTGGAAGGTCACTTAAAATATGAGACTTTCAGCTGCAGTGCAATGTCACACTTAATAAAGGTGAGAGAGAACAGGCATTCTTTCAGGGATCCTCTTGTTTCCTAGTATGTCCGTCCTTTCTCTGTTAAGCGGCCAGACAAGGTTCGATTCCTTTCCCCTCCCCTACTCTGCACTCATAGTTCATTATCTTGAACATATATACAGAAACTTAGAATTAGTTACTTTATTCAGGTCGAACCTTTGTAATGATGGTTGATATATTCACGTTATGGCAATGGAATCCTCTTCTCTCACTGCAAGTTATACTGTACCTACCACGAGCTTGAATTCCTCTGAGGCAATCAAGTGTTATGAATTCCTTAGAGGCGACCCATGTATTATGAAACCGTACGTATTAAAAATAGTCAACCTGCATGAAATTGTCACTAACTCTCAGGCTGACTATTTTCAAGTGTTTTATAGAATATTGTGGGTTCTGAGTTAGTCAAGGAATTCAGTACCTTGCACACTGTGGCCATTTTGCCCAAGGTCATATTTTGAGGTACGAGAGACACAGCAACAGAACTGCTACAAGTCTGTATTTCATTATTGGAGACTATGATAATTAATAAGGTACTGAGTGGGACCAGACACAGGATAAATTTGAAGTCATAATTGGTCTGGGTCCTTAAGTGCCCTAGGATTTTCTCACTCAATTTGTATGGTAGCCCTTGAGTCTGGCGAGGGAAAAAAATTAAGAGGATATGACGTCCACATTCTTAATTCTGTAGTAACAAACCATTGTATGATATAGCGTTCAAAGCAGCTTGCAATTGCCTTTCCTTCTACAGCGTGTACTACTGTAATTTTTTTCTTGGGTACTCTTGTTATGCTTTTCTCTATGATACACATTCTGCTCAAGTCTGCAAACCTTGATTTTCTTGCTCCCCATTTTCCATGTCTGTTAGGGCCTCTTCGTCATGCCTTCCATATTATTATACCTTCTCTGTTGTTCCCTCCACATATTTGATAGTTCATAGTTCATTAAATACCCTATATCATCTTAAAGTGCAGTTCTTTTATTTGTCAGTTACCTTTTTGCCAATTTGTTTGTCAGATGTCCTTAGTGAGGCTTTCCTGTTGTTCCCTCGCAAGTTTTCTCTCTAGTTTTTGTTTATCATCCCATTTTGGGGAACTGTGGCTCCTGTATTTTATTTATGATTTCATTGTTATATATGTCAGTATGTACCATCTGTCATTCATTTCACTATCAGCTTCTGTAGTGAATGCACTCCACTTTCACGATCTTATTTTTGTTAGGCCCTTCTTTTAATTTTTTATCTTTTTTTATCAGTTTCTTTTTACTCCTACCATTTTTTTTGTACGAAATTTTATTTTTATTTTACTCAGTTTTATTCATTTCTCTGTCGAAGTTTTGGTTATCCCTTTAATATTTTTAAATTAATTTTACTGTTACAATAGTTTGCCATGATATTACAGCTTGTGTTATATATTGCCTATCTTGAATTAATGATGTCCACGAAGCAAATTATCCATATTCAGTTTTATTTTACATAATGGGAGGGATGCCAGCTATGTAAAACTGTATGAACAGTTTTTTACCAGTTTCTTCAAAGGAACTATAGTACATTTTCATGATAGTTCAACTGAAAGAAATTCGAAGTGTGTATTTCTCTAATATTTGTACGATGATTTAAAAGAGAAATAGGGGGGAGAGAATACTTCTCTAGTAATTAGTTCAAAATCTGTTATTAATCTATCAAAGCAAAAAGAGGACGTATTTTTTGTCTTTTGACAAAAAATACACAGAATTTGTTTTGTCAGTAAAAAATATAAAATTTAAACACTCGGCAAATTTAAATAGCGGTACATATTTAACATTTGTTGGTAGTGGTTTGTTATAGTTGTCAAGTGATGTTTTTGCCTTGCATTTACTTTTAAGTTTTGCCAAGCTCTCTAATAAACTTTTTTTACAATCACTTTTAAGGTGTTTTATAGGCACATTTTCTTTTCTTTTGTCTTGTCAGTACGTATATCATTGATTGTCAGTAGGTATATCATTGATTTTTTTTTCAATACATAATTATTGTCAGTCTATCATTGATTTTTTTGTCAGTACGTATATCATTTATTATTAGTACACATACTTCACTTTGCTGGTAGTGGTTTGTGATGTTTTTGCCTTGCATTTACTTTTCTGCCAATCTCTTAAAAGTTGTTTGATATTTACCCATTTTTAGTACATTTGTCAGTATCATTATACTGATTGTCTGTACACATACTTCAATTCTTTGTTGGCAGTGATTTGTTATAGAAAACGTCAGTGATGTTTTTTACTTTCAATTTACTTTGTGAGGCACTTTTTTTTTTTACATTTGTCAGTATCATTATCAGTACACGTACTTCAGAATCGAAAAAAATATTTGATAGGTTTTGTTTAAAGACTGTTTAGTATCTAACAGTTTTGTTGTACCATTATACATTTTTGATGTATGTATTTTACGGTTTAGGTAGGTTTGTTGTGGTAATTTTTAGTTTTATTAGTTTTGTGATATTTTTTATTAACTTTAAGCATATAGTGTTCTACAGTAACTTTGATTCAGCTGCTTTCACAATTTTTTTTTTAAATTTGTCAATGTAAGTAGATTAATTTGAGAGAAAAAACACAAAAACAAAACACTCACAAACTAACATTGAATGTAATATAAACACTTTATTCGAAATTATTTTTCATTGTATTTATAAACTGTACACTATACCAACCTATTTACAATATGAATAATCTATACAAGACTGATTTCTATGATAAATTTTCATACTTTCAGGAATTTGGGATGGCTTCTGTTTTGCTAATGAGAGTGAGGAATTGCTGTAAGACCGAAAATAGCACAAGCTTATGTACGTTGTCAGAAAAGTGATTGACGAGAAAGTTTTTAGCTCTGGAAAGGGTGATACAGCAGCTGCCAAGTAGGAATCGCAGGTACTCCAGAGAGATGAGATCAATAAGGAGGCAAGTTTACCTGAATGTTAAGAAGTTATTGCAGTTCCTTTCTACTGATCATGGACCAAGTTTCGACTAAATGATGGCAGGAAGATAGTTACCAGAACAGAAGAGAAAATGTTGGTGGCTGTAATCAAGACCAAAGTTTACAGCACTTGGAAGTGAAGATGCAACTAGTCATGTGATAGAGAAGATCTACTGGTGTAGCAGCGAGCATCCCAAGGTCACAACAGTTTCCCAGGATACGGAAAGTGTAATAGGCAAGATGTCCTAAAAATGCAGCTGTTTCCCAGCATATGGGAAGGTGGTGTAGCAGAGTATCCCAGGGTCACAAAAGTGAAGATTGAGTAGCTGTTGAGTATCCATAGCCAAAGCAAAGTTTCCCAGCATATGGAAAGTGTAACAGGCGAGGTGTCCTAAAACACAAGAGAGCTTCCAGATACGTATATATAAAGGTGGTGTAGCAGCAGTACATTCATTCATACGGAAAGTGTAAATAGGCGAGAAGTTCTAAATCGCAGGAGAGTTTCTAAGCATACGGAAGGTGGTGTAGCAGCTGAGATATCCCAAGATTGCAGTTTCCTAGAATGGAGTAGTTGAAATGTCCAAAAATCACATATTTCAACTTCTATACCTCATTTGCATATTTTTCACTAAGTTCAGGAAATTATAGCAGCCGGAGCGGTTTAAAATCATAGCAGTTCCCCAGCATATATAGATAGGTAGTGTAACATTTGAGATGACAGAGTTTCTTGGCGAAGATGGTGTAGCGAGATATTCAAAGATTGCAGGAACTTTCATCAGCATATGGAAATGATGCCTAACAGCAGCTGAGATGACTTCAGGTTAAAATATACTAAATATCCAATCTAATCTTAATAAGATTGTACTAGGCAGCAGTTCCATGTATGTTAGAGGCTGAATTGTAGGTGAGAAGACTTCCAGTATAGGTTAAGAAACCTCGACATATGTGATCATTCTCGGCTGTAGCATTATCATACAGGCAAAGGTGAAATGCGTCTGTGAAGTCTTGGTTTAACAGGTCTTGAGAAAGTTTGTTAGCATATGCTTCAAATTATCTCACTCAATGATCGTAAAAGATGCTGTTTTAGCTGAAATGTTCATCTCGGGCAGTGGTAGTGTTAGTTGCTGTTTTTTGTAGAATTTGGAAATTTGTCTTCCTGCTTTGATTTCCAGAGATGCAGTTAACAGAAACACCATGCTTTGCAGCACTTCATCTTCCTGATACGATGTCCAGAGATGCACTTGACAGAAACATGTTTTGCAGCAAATATGATGTTCTTTTAGGCCGAAGAATCAAGACAGTTTCCCAGGACGTGCAGTAGTAGGGTGGGAAACTTGTACCTCAATATCCTCATCCACTAGTATAGAATGATGAAAAGCACGAAGTATTCAATAAAGGCTCTTGGTATTTCAGCTGAAGAATTTATGACCTGAAAAGAAAAGCCAGTATTAGCCGTGTTTACTTGTAAAAGTTATCCCGTCTATTAAAACATTTACTCGTAAAAGTTATCCTGTTTATTAAAACAGTTACAAATTGATTTAGCTTTTTATCCTGTTTATTTAAAAATTTACCAATTGACTTATACAGTATATAAATAGACTTATAACAGTAATACTAAATAGACTTTTTAACAGTTTTATTTTTATTCCGTAAAAACAGTGTCCACTGCGAGAATAAAAATATTCACCTCTGGGTATTGACAATGTTGATGTTCCTAGAAGTTAAGTCGAAAGAAACTTTGCCAAGACTACTACTGTACCTGAGGGTCTTGCTCTCAGTCTTTTCTTACTTCATTAGAAAGAAATCAGATACAGCTACCCTAGTTCAGTGGGTCGGGGCCCATGTCTCAATTCTTCAAGGATCAAAATGATTGCCGGAATGGTCAGATTCCCTCAGATGAAAGTGATTACGAAATTGGAATGAAAGTCATTTTCCGACAAAAAGAAAAAGGTGGTGGGGGTGGGAGTTGAGGAAGAGCATTTCAACAGCTTTCCTTCCCCTTAGAGTTTGGCCATTTGTATACAATTCTACACTTCATACAGCGGAACTAGCTGCAAAACAAACATTCATTAGTTACCCCCTAAACTGTAAAACAAGCAAAATGTCTGTACACTAAAATAAAAAATTGTGACCTTGGTAAAAACCACACTAGAAAAACTAATCTGAAACTTTTGGGCTTTGTCCATGAAAAGTTGAGAGAATTTACCTTATTGACTAAAGAAATTTATTTCAAGTGCAGATATCTTGTAATGTGAAATATATCATGTGAAAGTATCAAAACCAAATAGTACTCTATCTGCGGTGGTGAAGGGAAATAGTTCTTAATGCAAAGCGCACACAAATTAGCTTAAGTCTCTTACTCCCGGTTATTAAAAAAAATTGACAATTTGACTACTTTCAATGCAAGATAGGTGGTTATATATGGTTTCTTCATTCACCTGTTTTATCACTTTTGTTACGCAAAATTATTATTTTAAATACACAACTATGTACAAGTTTATTAATTTGGGGTGGGTTTCTGCTAAAATAAATGTTTAAGCCGCAGAGGACAATTAATGAATTTTTGCTAGACACAAGCAGCTCGGTTCAATTCTGAGTTACACCAACAGCCAAAAAATTAACCTTTCGATTTGCCAAATTTTCAGCATGAGCAAATGAGTCAAAACTAATGTTCTCTCCAAACACACCCTGCAAACAAATACTTAGACGGAAGGCATACCAAAACAAAAGTTTATCTGGAAACTTACGTCTAACACCTCTGATGTTTGAAAGCCAAACTGAAATGCAGGCATCGCATACATTCTAAAACTCCTTAGTTCAAGAATCACAGTTCATTACTATAAATAACCACCTAATTGTTTGTTGCTTTTATCATAAAAGGCCACAAAAACTGAAAAAGTAAACTAACTACTTTTGAAAAGAACGAAACCTGCGAGTTTTAATCTAAGCAAACCTAGTTCCTCGAAGCAAAAACGCATAATCGTCTAGGTGAGTAAATTATGTAAGCCAAGCCAACTGGCATATGGCACAGAAAATTATTCCTTTGGTTTATTATTTTTATTTTATGACTCATCACGCAATCTATTCTCTAGGGTTTCCATGTTTATTTTGAATTGTTTTAAGCAAGGTCTTTCCAAAGAGTAACACTATGTAGTAAACGCCATTTAACTACAATATATAACTATTCAATATTCATGATGCATCTTCGATATGCATCAATATACTAACTTAGTATGGTAGGACTAATTAATATGCGCAGATACCTGTTCATTATTTTTAAGCTATAGATAAGCAAGTCTGCTTTACAGTGAAAAAAACAAATAATGTTAACATTACCTAGTCATTTACTGCAAAACAGAATTGTTGAAGGTGAACGAATGTGTAGCAGTTTAAGATCTTTGTGGATTTGTCGTTACGGAAGCATTATCAGTAGTTGCAGACAACTGGGGCAACATCAAGATTCCAATATGTGCCAACAAATCTTTGATATCGAATTTAATTAAGTTTAGCAGGCGCCAAAAATGGCACCGCATCTAACTAGACTACCTTTTGCACGGCGAGGAAAGTGTTTAACGGTCTGATAATTGGAACTGGGAATAATAGTGAATATACCAAAGGGGACCAGAGTTAATTTGATTAATCAACTGCATTGCTCTATTATTCGATGTAATATTAGGTATTCTAAATCCTCGATGGTTTAAAAAATATTAAACCTCATTCATAACGCCAATACATTTCACAGCGTCCAAATAACCGTTAAGGATCCACGTCACTGAAATTTCCAATTAAACTTCAAAATTACACTTTCACGAACAGTTCCTGTTGATTTTGTCTAAATACAAACTGGTCACCTTCACTACTGGCCCTTCCCATACATTCTGTAACCAAGTGGCTGGCGATTGAAGAGAACGATCAGACTGGATTGCACTACTGATTTTCTACCTTCAAATGAGGAAATGCAGATCTATGAAATGTTTACGAAGCTTTTAAGACCACATAGCTTTGCGCTAAATGAAACACTAAACAAAAGGAGTAAGGAGGTGGAATCTTTCAAATTAATTCAATATACACAAGTTTCTCAGAGTTAGAATTTTTTTGTGGGGGGGGGGGAGCCAATTGAAAGGAAACTATGGCCCAGCTGAATAGGACTCCAGTTTAAGAACGGAGTAGGAGCAAGCAACATTTATCAAAAGCATAAGATTAAAAATGAGATCAAAATTCACAAGGTAAATGGACAAAGTCGAATGAACGTTTGGCAGTGGGTGAGCAGTGGCTTGTGTTGTTGGCACCTATTGCCGTGCCACACGCACGATCATGGCGAACTTTAGTTAAAATGAAAACTGCTGAGGGTATAGGGGGCAACACTTGGTTATGTTTGAGGACTGGATGATCAACGTATCAATTTGTAGCCCTTGAGCCTCTGAGGGCGGACAGGAAAAGTGAGAAAGGACAAAGAACCATCTAGAGTTTTTTCACAGAAAAAAAAACAACTAAGATTTTGATTAGCTGCCTATACATTCAACTTTCAAACCTAGTAACACTTGATACCTCACTGGGGCTTGGCCTTATGCTCAATCATTTCTTCAGCTGGTGGCAATTCTGTGTTATTATTTGGAAAGTAACACTAAGATATTAGATTGAATAGACCTTTTACTCTAGAAGTAAACAGCTCTGTAGAAAAACATGCTGAAAACATTGTTGCAGACAATCCGTCCTGAGTAAGATCGACCCAGAATCTCCAATTAATAATCACTAATCTTCAAGAGCCTTTCTCAGATTTTGATTTCAGAATAGATTTGCATTGCTTCCATTTTATAATTAAACTGTGGGAGCCTAAAAACCAAAACTGCCTCCTGAAAAAAAAAAAAGTAAGGGAAATTTTTTCCAGGTTTAGGTTTTTATCTTATTTTATTAACTTCGCACAGATTACATTTGTGCAAGTAAAAATAAAACCCCCCCAAAACATGAGGACATAACTAACCCCTAACCTAATTCTGAATTGGAAACCATTTTTGAAAACTTACCAAGCCTCTAACGGAGACGACTTTCGATCTTGCACAGCTCAGTTCAGAATTTCTGCCAGTGTATTTTGTAATTTTTATTACAAAAGTTTTCGATTAAACAAAAAATTTAAACTAGCAGCTATACTTTATTTTTATGTTACTATTTAAAGAAAAATGTTAACAGTTAATAAAGTATTAAAGAACACATGGGCCTATGTCTCCCATTAGCCCAAATCCCAGTGACCTAAGGTGAAGCATTTAGCCATTACCTATAATTTTAGAATGATTTAGAATCAGATCATGGTAAATACATTAGGAAAAATGCAATTACTACTTGGCAATTACGCTTCTATTTTTCGGGAAAAAAACACTAAACTTCAAGCCTCACAAGCCAGTACAATCAATCTTCTTGCAACAAAAATACGCTGCTACTTGAAAGCAGCTTCGGACCTAAGTGGCAGTGTCTTAAGAGTTATACTCTTGGCTGTTAAAAATCCTACTGATAGCATCTGTACAAAACCTTTAATTACTTTCGGCTGTCAAAAAAAAAGTTAAATCACCTATTGCCTTACCCTATTGTCAAAAACTTGAGCTTGAAAATTTAGTCGTAAAAACAGTTTAGTTTGCTCTAATATTTTCACCTAAATCACCATTTACAATATATATAGCCATTTTGGTAACACTCAAGATTCCCAACGGAAAAAATTTTAAAAGTAATTACGGAGCCACTACAGATCCCGGGACGATCGATTTTCGCGGGAAAAAATAGCTGAGAATAACTTTTTTGGCCCTTTTTTGTAATTGACCCAGTAAAAATAAAGCCTGAAAAACATCAAACTGTAACGGGGGACCCATTGGGAAACCGGGGTTTTTGGGTGGGGGGAAGCGGCGTAGGACTTTCACGGCGCACGTAACTCTCAATTCCCGGTTTTGAGACCCAGACCTTTGACCCTTAATACAAAACTTTGACCCCTTACTCTGCATTCAAGGTTTACGTAGGCTAGGCTAGCCTAGAACCCTTACATTGCCGAACTTTTAAAAGACTAGCCTACATGTAAAACGTCTAGCCTAGGCTACCACTAACAGACATTAAATTAGAAGCTTAGACCCCACAGCAAGGCCATGGCGGAACGGCGCTTCGCGCCTTATCTGCATTTTTAAAGATTGTTGGCAAGCCAGACATGTTCTGGCAAGAGATAATGTTGCGCTGCGCGCGCTAGCAACAGGGGTTACAGTGAATTAGTCACAGTAGATACAAAAACACACTACTAGCCTAGGCTATAAATCCCCCCATAACTAACATTAAACACCTTCTTCGTTCACCACGGCCTTACTGTTCGAACAACTGCTTCGGTACTGTCGAACTTAACGGAAAACAGTACTGGTTCGAACACTTGCTTCGTAACTGGCTTCGAACTAACCGTACAGTACTGTTCGACACGTGCTTTGGTACGGCTTCAAACTAACCGAAACAGTACTGTTCGAACTTCGTGCTCGGTACTGCTTGGCTGAACTAACCGATACAGTACTGTTCGAACGTGCTTGGTACTGCTTCGAACTAACCGACAGTACTGTTCGAACACGTGCTTTGGTACTGGCTTCGAACTAACCGATACAGTACTGTTCGAACACGTGCTTTGGTACTGGCTTCGAACTAACCGAAACACTAGTTTTAAGGCTAACAAAAATTAATATAAAACTTACCTTATTCACATTTCAGAGTCGCTGCTGTCCGGCGACCATGAAGGGGTAGATGAAGGCATCAGTCTCTGCCTCTTTGGAACGGGTGAGGGATCACGTGGCTCACTGGTAGAAGGTCCTGGTCTTATTGTTTCGGGCCGGGAAATCCAATTTGAGATTGGGGATGTCGGGCAGCTTTTGAGCGTATAGACACGTTTAATCAATTTCAGGAACGCCTGAAATAGACACGGAACATCTTGTAGATACCGCTTCTGGATACAGTACATAAAAAATAGCTTTCGTAAAGTTCTTTCTGCGTACCGTGTCTCGGTAGCGCGCTACGTTTAAGAACACACCACTGCGATTCTATAGTGTTCGTGTGTACATTCGGGTCGTCCGGGCTAATGAAGTTAACGCTGTGGTTCACGACATTATGCGCAAAATAATGATCCCGGACTTTGCTGTACGACTTCCAGCAATCAGATATGATTGTGGTTTCTGGAAGTACGTTATCAAGCAACACCGGGATCAGAGTTTCGGCAGAACGGTCAGGAACCACCTTGAAAAAGGTCTCACGTGTATGTCTGTCAATGCCAACGAACACCCAAGATCCGTCTACCTTTCGGCCACAGTTGTACTTCAGTTTCCCAAATTTAGATTCTTCGATCTTAACAATATGACCAGGACCACCGATTTTCTTATCAGCACACAGGATTTGGCAACATACATCCCTACAAAAATTATACCAATCCACCACGGTGTTAGGTGCTAGAGGCATAACCAAATCAGTGACAACACTGGGATTTTCTTTGTGAAGCCAAATATTAATATAATAATTGTCCAGTTGCCTTCCTCTGCTTCGACTTCACGGAACGATCTTCCGATACAGTTTCACTGGTCAGCCTGGGAAAAAAAATCTGTTCGAAAATGCACAGCTATGTAAAAATTAGCTTATAATTCTTCGTATAAATTAATTTAGTCTACAAAAAAAAAAATAAACTGGGGTAAGCATTATTCAGTTTCACTAGCTTTAACGAATTGCATCCAAACATTCACTTTTCTCAAAAGAAACGTGGGTGGACGCAAAGGATAACTAAATAAAGAGCATATTTAAAAAACAAAGCATTTTGTTGCGTTTTGATACTTAAATCTAATGTAGCTGAATGGTTAAAATGAAATTAGAGTAACCGTTGCAAAAGATTTTTTTACATTTTCACAAATTACCATTCTCATTGCTTAAACTTTGAACTGGCTTGTCCTCACAAAACTTCCATGGCAAATAATTTGGACATTCAAATGCTCGATTGTCGTAAAAGACTTCTCCGCTTTGTAATATACTTAAAAACTTTACATAGTTTTACATATGCAACAGGATAGGTAAACGTGCTACTAGGCAGAAAAAATAAACCGCTTCACTTCTTTGTTAAAGTTAATTAAATATGGAATGCAGGCCTAGTCTTTTTATTCCTACTTATAAAACGTCGGCAGTTGTCGACTAAATTTTCCTGCATACACGCAAAAATAATAGTTCAGCTAAAAGTGCAATTCATTGGATGAACAAACAGGATTTGAGTCTTCACCTAAAATGCTCAAAACGAGACAGTTACACAAAAGCACTACTTTGATTAATTCCAGTTCGATGGAAGGAATCCCACCCACAACTGTGCTATGTAGATTTAATTCCTCACCAACAGAGGAGAATGGAACAAGTGAATAAAACAAAAGCTTTACCACGAAAGAAGAGACTAGCCTAATGGAAGAAACAGCCTTGGATCTAGAATAATTGAATCTGTAAGGATTTGAAAACCTAGGTTAAAATTAGCTTTTTATGTCCGAGAAGCGAGGTCTAAAAGTTTAGGGTACACGCCTCAAGTTGGCTTGGGCGAAATTTATCTTGCTTTAGACCAGGTCTAAGAAACTAGCTTCTAAATAAACTGCTCAAAGGATGTCGCAGTTTCAACCAATAAACAAACTTCTGGAGAAAATCTGCACAATCTAGATCTTAAAAACACTGCATTCATTCAAAGTTATCAATTGTGGCAGATGCTTTCAATAACACGTTAAACGCAGCGTACTACTTTGAATCTCATACTTTGAATCTCACTTAAACATTTTGCTTTATATTTATTGAATCACTTGGCAACAAATTATAAAGAACAAATTCTCGAAATCTATAAAGTATCTTGCTTACATATTTCAAATAACTAGAAAATTCTACCAAGTAGGCATCCCAAACGAAAGTAAACTAAATTTTGTAACTGCGATCAGTTTTTTAAAAAACACTTTAATGGATCAAAAATATTTTACTTTAGCAAACTAACTTCCCGAGACCTATAGTTCAACAGTACTTTGAAATTATTTATCAATACCCACGATTTGTAAATTAACTACGCTGCAACTAATTTGGTTTCCCGAATGCCGTAAAAGTAAACTACCATATGTAAGTGATTTCTAAATAAACGCTCTTCCCCCAAAGATCCCAGGTGTCATACGAAACAACGGCTTCGAAATGACGAATCCTACAGCAAAGTATACTACGGCCACCAGCATGATCATTTCAAGATTCACTGAAAGAAAATACAGCACTGGACAGTCTACAACAACCTCGGTGACCTATGGACCAATAGACGAGTTGAGCGAGGATCGTCAGCTCGACTAATGAAGGTCAAACTGTCCTAAGGAGGTAGGAATGCCTTCAATTTTTACCAACCACAGTATCTGTACGAGGAGTTTTGTTGTATAGGAAAACAAGCATTTTTATTGAAATTTTAAGTAAAATTCCTTAGAGACTTATGGTTGTTAATAAACTTAAAACAAAATGCACAAAATGGGTTCTATCTTATCGCTCCCAAAATATTGTCGCTTCCACTATAAAATAGAGAAAATTTAGAGGACGTCAGTGAACGTAGTACTGTCCATAAACCAACACGGTACAAGGTTTTAATATCTCATCGCCCTTTCAACCTTTTATGCTTAAACTAAACTGGAAAAAAAAAACTGCAGTACACTGCAGCATTAAAATAAAAGCTATCACTTTGAAGGACACAAACCGACTAAACACTATGACTTCTTTGGTGTCTTGAGGAAATATTCCTGGACAGCTCTCAACCAATGACAGGCACTGAAAGAATGAACGGTATCTGATTGGCTAAGACTCAAGGACACTTTAGGAATGCTTTAATTGTTGTTAGTTAGCATTTCTTACGTCTCGACAAATGATGCGACCTTTTGGAAACGAGAAAAATTATGAAACAATGAGTAAAAACAGCTAAAATTACCATGAAAGTAATAATGAAACAACGATGTAACCAAATATATTAGAAATTGGATGATATTGCTATCAACGTATGAGCAAAATTACGTTTGAATTTGGCAGGGATATATGAGGATATGTTAATTAAAAGTCTATATTTTTGACAGAGAGAGTGTCTTTGAGTAACATGGCCGTTCAAGGTACAACTTTAATCCTAAAACGATGGTACACATGAAAGCAATGGCGATAAAATCATTTAGTATATTATTTATCTTTGAGATAAACATCCAGAAAATTGCGATCGATGCAGAATTACTGTTGGGTAATTACTAGTCACCACTGAACTATAACCACGAATACAACTGACAAATGCTATTTGTAGCTTGCCAGAAATTGCCAAAGAAAGAATAATTACCGAAATTTGAACCCCATCTAAGGTAGTTGGCTAAAGTTAACCGTTCTAATCATTTCCTGTAAAAAAAAAAGAAAAAATAAAAATAAAAAATAAAAAACAGAAACAAGAGCAACATATTTCACCTTCGTCTTACCAATTCTTAATGACGTCAAGTGAAAATGAAATTCAACAGCGTAGACTGGATATTATTTGTGAGCATCGAATGTGGCTCCATTTTGTAGGTGTAGAAAGTTTCATATTTAATTATTTTTGTAGATATTTGGAAGGAATAAGAGTTAAAATCAATCAGGTGATGACAGGAATAGTCATTTAACCACGGTGCAATGGTTGACCGGGTGACCAAAGTGGTAACTAGTAGCTCGGTATAAGCAATGACTTATAAGGAAAATATATACAATTATTTATGAATGCAGTATAGATACTTTCTTGATATGGACCCAGGCATAAAAAATATAAGATAAATTTAACTCTGATACATCCTCCGCAAGGCTTATTTCGACCAAAAGATTTTAGCATCACTGTAAATATATCAAGGCCATTCTTATCAGTTCTGAACAGGAACCCATATTATTGAGCTAATGTTACATTAAACAACTTAAAATGAATTCACGCTATGCTAGGATAATTTTGAAACAAAAGAAAGTAGGCTTTAGGCTGCTAACAACCTTTTCAGCTTGCTGTATTCAATTTGGAATAACGTCCTCACTTGCATTTTTCTTTCCTTAGAAATCTTACGGCTGGCCACTCAGTGATCCAGCAGCTATGGAGATTTAAATACCAATAGATTGTCAATCTACTTCTAATGAGGAGGGCTTTAAGGAATGCTTAAGTGATGGATAACTTTTTGTAATTCGTTGAAATCTCTTATATTATATATATATATATGTATATATATATAATTATATATAATATATATATATATACTATATATATATATTAATATATATAATTATATAATATAATATATTTATAAATTATATTATATATATATATAATTATATATATATCTATATATATTATAATACATATATTATTTATAACGTATAATATATATAGTATATATTATATATCTATACTATACATATATACTATATATATATATATATATGTATATATATATAGTCACCTCTCTTGAATGCGCTCTCTCGCTTCTTAGATGTTGAGAACCCCTACTCGTCTATATATATATATATATATATATATATATATATATATATATATATATATATATATATATACACACACACACATATATATGTATACTATATATATATATATATATATATATATATATATATATATATATATATATATACTATATATATATATGAATAACTTGATCACGAAGTATATAAAACGTGATGCTATGTATAAATAAAGGTTTTATTTGCCAACTCGTTTTTTCATTTTTTTCCTTCGTGGCAAAAAAAAAAACATATATATATTATATATATATATATATATATATATATATATATATATATATAGTTTTTTTTGCCACGAAGGAAAAAAATGAAAAACGAGTTGGCAAAAAAAAACCTTTATTTATACATAGCACCACGTTTTATATACTTCGTGATCAAGTTATTCATATATATATATATATATATATATATATATATATAATATATATATATATATATATATATATATATATATATAGACGAGTGGGGTTCTCAACATCTAAGAAGCAAGAGAGCGCATTCAAGAGAGGTGACTGGTGCTGTGTGGGTGCGTGGAAGAATTCGACTGGACAGAGCGAAAAATGATACGTCTCTTTTGAGCAGCTTTCCAACCCAGGTTACTCTTGAGAATACCTGCAACTGTAATAATATCAAATGACCGCCATGGCAGGTCAGACTATGCTAACAAAAATCGGTCAAATTTCGAACGGGGACGCACCATAAAATGAACTAATTCGAAATTAACTCACCGGAAACGAGAAATTTCCCTACCTCAGTGGAAAACCCCTAAAAAATATTACGATGTAAATTTACCTGAAAATACGAAGGAACATTAAAGAACCATAATTGCATGAAAGACCCTGAGGCGCTAAATGAAACTGCATGGTGGTCCAACTTAATTTTACAGTTAGAAACCTTCAAAATCATGTTTATGTAAAATCCCCCCAAAATTGTATATGTACAACTATGCTGAATTTCGATTTGTCTGGGAGTTTACAGTTTAATTCAGCTCAAATAAAATGTATTCGAGTCTTTATGTATGTTTAATATCGTCCACACAAACAAACAAACACACACACATACATGAAACAACAAACCGAGTCGTACAAATTCATTTTAATGAATATGTTCTTAAATATTTTTCCTTTACGGTAATTGCACTAAAACAGCCGAGACAAACCGTTGGAAATGTAATTGGATTATTGCATACTAATATAATTAATGATCGTTTTCTAATGCTTTTTTCTCTTGTAATAATAATACACTACCTGATTGCAAAGAAAGGGTATTTGATAGATATTTGGTTTAATTACGGCAATACAAAATTAATGAAATTATACATTTTTAATAAAATGAAATAGTTTAAAAAAAATACAGTAGGTAAATACGAGAAACACAACAGATGAAATAAGTGTTAATTAATCAGAATTTGAACATTCTTTCGATTTTTTTGTCTTTCAAAGTTAAAAAATTAAAATATGTAAATAACTTGTCTTTCTGAAGTGAGGACTTCAAGGACTGTTTAACAATCTAATCGAAGTTGTTGGAGTGACTGACAGTATTCATCATAATATAAATTTGCCCTTCTTTGGTTACTACTAGCTTTTTTCCTTTGTGAAAATCTTTCATCTGATCAATAATTAAAATGTTTAAGACCTCACTTCTGGAAACTGTACCAGATGGCGTATAATAAGGACCGGATAAAGAGCAATGAAAATAACCCCAGAACACAACTCAGTGGACGATGGGACTGCCACTTTTAAACGTTCTCTCTCTCTCTCTCTCTCTCTCTCTCTCTCTCTCTCTCTCTCTCTCTCTCTCTCCGCCAACAGGACGTCCGTTCATTAAATGCCGATGTAAACTGAAACCCAAGATGACTTCGTAATCCATTTGCAAAGAATCGACCTGAAATTCCAAAATCATTCGGTTGCGATGTAATGAAGATATCGCTCGTGATAAAAGATTGTCTTCGTTTCATGAACTTTTTTCCTAAGAATCTTGGCCGTGGAAGAAAGTTTAGAGAAAGGAACGAGCGACGAATTTATCCAGAGAGTAATTATAAAGCTACTTAGTAAATGCATTGATTATTGCAACATGTTATGCAAGAACTAATCCCAGTACGACAGTTTCGTTTTTGTAAGGACAGCGATTTACATCACCCTGATACAATGACAAGGTTTAGTTCTCGCTGAACATTACCTGACAGAAATGGATTCCATTGCATTGTAACATTACTGAAATGCCACTGATATTTGATAAAACTACAATGGTCTTTTTCACTCCAAGGAAAAGTAACGCTATCTCGTCACTGAGATATCTTATGAGATGAACAACCACTTTGATATAATTAGTTGTCGTTGTTCTATAGCCACCAAATTGCTTTACTGATATGTAACAAACCTTTGATCTTCACTGATAGAAATTACAATGTTAATTCATTCATTAAATTGCAAAGTTCCACCATGTCAACCGGGCTAGAAAAATTACATTTTCAAACATGAAAAGTAAGAATAAAGCCCTATTACTCAATTGCATACATCAATACATGTTAAATGACACTCCAAGAAGTGTTATAACATATGTTTCGACTACTCTCAGAACATAATGCACGAAAGAACATTATTTTTCCTCGTTTTTTTTTTTTTTTAGATAAATTCAATGAAATCCTTATGATTACTCCTGGATATATTTATTTTGTATGTATACGTACACATTAACACACACCCACACACAACACACAACACACACATACACACACACACACACACACACACACACACACATATATATATATATATATATATATATATATATATATATATATATATATATATAGTATATGTATGTATGCATGTATGTATGTATGCGTGCGTACGCGTGTGTGTGTGTGTCACAAACCATAGTCATCTCCCTTTCAAATAACTCCAATTCTCTTTCACTCCTAGACAACTTTCCCAATGAGTGTGACACGAGAGACATAACAGACTTTGGCAAGGAAAGAATCATCCCACGAATTCTTCTTCACAGATCTTTCGGTATTGGATTTCATTTCCCAAACTTCCTGACAGGTCCCAGGAATCTCGTTCAGGAGTCCGGGTTCTGCTATGTGGAAGAGCCCCTGTTATTCCTTAGGATACCCTTATCATCTATTGTTGCTTTCATGTTATTATGTGTTGTTCGTATGATTCTTGTTTTTGTTGTTTCTCCTTCGGACTGTAGCCAAGGGTGAATTCGAGAATGTCGAAATTAGAATCGTAATTGGGCCTTATGATGTGGGAACGTAAGTACCAAACTGCCGTTCCCCCTTCCGCAAAAGGTAGGAAAATTGTTTCAATGGGTTGTAACTAAACTGAATGGGTTGCATAAAAACACTGGTCAATGTACGCTAAACTGTTTTGCATTATTCAGCAAATAATGAAGTTATAATATGAGCCTATCCGATCACACCTCTCAAGGAAATCAACGCAGCCATTATTACCGTTCGAACATTATCGCTGTGATTCGGCATCGGCAACAAATGAATTTGTCATAAGGCCCAACTGACACCGAAAGTGACCCAGGTATGACAAATAGCAACACATGATATAAAGTCATGTAACTCAGGGGTGAAATAAAGTCTGGCGAGTTTTGTCAACAACAGCAAAAGCAGAGAGACACAATATTCGTTGGAAGGAGAATTTTTAGCTATAATATATGAAGCAATGGATATTCAAGACCCAGTTATCTTCCTATAGACCCACTGCTGTTACAAATAATAAAAGCAACCCCACCCTACCCCTCCTTACAACCCCAACCTCCATTTTGTGTGAGGTGTGTCAGTAATCCTGCAAATTTGGAACTAAAAATGCCTGACATCGCACAGTGTGATTTGATCTTTACATTTTGCCGAAACATCCAGCGTCAACAATCGTGCAACGGAAAAGCGAACCATTACTGAAATTCTTTAGCAAACACAACACTTTCTACTGCCGGAACGAATTTTCAATTTCATTTTCCGTTGTAGTCTTTACTTTTTTTCGTTTCCGCTGTTCTTGCTTCTTTGTTGTTCTTTCTCGGAAAAAGAACATTTTTTTCGTTGTTGATTGAAATGTCTAAACTCATTCTGGTTCGAGTTGTTTACACTTCTTCTGGGAAATGCGAAGAGAGTGGCTCGGGGAGTTAACAAGTGGAAATGTTCGCGTTTTTCCTCGGTTTTCTTTTAATCTTTGGAACTCACTTACAAAGTTCCTTTGTCGGTGATCGGATTGTTTTGCGACAATTCTGGTTTGCAGTTTCTCTTCATCACTCGCACAATCGATACACTATAACCATTGCGTTCGATGAAAAGATATCATGTATATGTATAATGAAAATGCACAACGTATATGTATAATGAAAATACATATTCTTAGCCTTACCCTTTTTCTATTTTAGCAGGGAACTCTCTCTCTCTCTCTCTCTCTCTCTCCTCCTCCTCTTCCTCTCTCTCTCGTCTCTCTCTACTCTCTTCTCTCTCTCTCTCTCTCCTCTTTCCTTTGCTCCATGATGGGTTTGATGCAATAAAAACGATAATAAAATGATAAAATATAATGACATCGGTGGAGTCAACTATGATGATATGATTATATATGGGTTGAATTCGATTGGTACCGTTTTCAAAATTCGTGACGACGACACCAGAAAGTCGTCCTCAAAACATGAAAAGTCGACGTCTAATTCAAAAGTCAACGGAAATTTCGCTAGTGTGACAGCACCTTAAGATGTCTCAATACTTATTGAGTCACTTACTTGCCCTCAGACAAAGACGGTTCAATTTTATGTTCAGAATCTACAGCTTCATGTTGACTTCATAGAAGTAACATGTCTGTTTGGATACTGCTTGTGTTTCAGTCGTGTAACGTGAAAAGTGAGGTGCATTGTCAATCAGACAAGACAACTTCTGTTAAGTCAACTTGAACTGAATAGATTGTTCTAATTCATGATTATGCAATAATGCTTGCCGTGTAGGGTCATCCCTTTTTCTACTATTTACGATTACGATACAGAGCTTCTCAACGGGAAAGCAACCGAGGAAAAAACAAGAGTTTCAGGGTAAAAAAAAAACCTTATACGAGTAACAGAATAAATATTGAATGGGGGGAAAAAAGCCAAAGAAGACAGCTAATTTGATCTCTATATCGACTATTTTTCGTTGGTTGCTCATCATCAACCACTAATCATAAATACAAAAAATACTTTGATATTATATTTCATAAATCAATTGAGAGAGAGAGAGAGAGAGAGAGAGAGAGAGAGAGAGAGAGAGAGAGAGAGAGAGTAGCTCTTTGACGATGGGTAACAGATTCCATATCACACTGAACTATGAAACTCTAAGGTCACATGTTATCCATTGACATCATGAGCCTGCAGACCCTTTCATCTTTCTGACACTGCGTCATCACAAAAGCAGATAAGCTTCATTAACATCTAAATACAGTACGAAATAGAATACGTCCTAATTTGTGTATCAGTCGCCATTCAACAGATAAAAATGAAAAACTGAATAATTCCAAAAACTTTATTGAGGAATATAGAATGAAACTGCAGTGGCTAAAATTTGATATCTGCTGCAATAATTCCAAAGCCAGGAATGCGTTATCATAATTTATAAAGCAAGCAGCAAAACACTGCCTTAATTAGAGAAAACTACGAATTGCGCGTCTTTTTGTTAATCAAAGTAATACGAACTCCTGGCTGCTGTTTCAAGGTTTAACATTAAAAAATGGAAAGGGAGGAAGAGATAAGAGAAGGAACGAGAGAGAGAGAGAGAGAGAGAGGAGAGAGAGAGAGCGCTTTTAATCCAAAAATGATGAGGGTCGAACGTCCACAAAATTCCAAGCTACATCAGGGGGAAAGGAATTTATACAGCACATTACAGGCTCCGGAACAACACGCAAAATAACGTTAAATTATGGCGATCCCAAAACTGCATTCCAGAACAAAAGGTTAAAATGACTTAACAGGGATTTTTGCGTTTTTATTTATTTATTTATTTATTTTTTGCAGATTTGCAAATACCAAAGGTGAATCCGAACAATTAAGAGATAAAACTTATGGTAAACTCTGCCTTCGGGATTGTCGATAATCACACATTTCCAATTCCACACGCACACACAAACACACACACATACACACACAAACAAACACACACACACACACACACACCACACACACATATATATATATATATAATATATATATACATATATATATGATATATATATATATATATATATATATATATATATATATATATATATATATATATATATATATATATATATATACTATATATATATGATATATGTATATATATATATCATATAGATATATATATATATATATATATATATATATATATATATATATATATATACTATATATATATATATATATATATATATATATATATATATATATATATATATATATATATATATATATATATATATATATATATATATATATATATATATATATACCATACAGCAGCATTCACTATGGCCAATATTTATTTTGAGAGACATATCTTTGCTCTACAGATCCCCAGAGCATGGTATCAATGAAGATCCAGACGAAACCATTTCTCTTCCCAGAAGATATAAGGAGACAAAGGGGAAAGGAGGAAGGCAGAGGGAGAGAGAGATAAAGTGGGTGACAATAAAAGAGATAAATGGTAATAAAGTGAATTCAGATAAGGTGAACTAAATTGAGATAAAAATTAATATAAGAAATAATTCTAGACTGGACTCACAATAACTATGGCCATCGACGACGGAAGTTACGCACATCTCGTGAATTATTTGAAATGAAAAATTTTTCATACAACAAATAATCTTTGAAATCTTCATTCACTCTAGTTATAATGGACTAATATCCTTGCTTTAACATTCATAACAGTGCTACATATCAACAGCATGAGTGAGTTAAGAAAATATATGCCAGTTACCTTCTGAAGAAAACTAACTTCATGGAATCAGGTCGTGAGAGCAATGCCATCCAGACCGAATTCTAAAATCATCCTCGTTGTCCACAAACGGCTAAAATAAATCCTTCTCCCGCCATTCTGAATAATTAACCGGCCTCTAACAATCCCTTTATTCGTCACTCTTTGAAGTCCGGATTGTCTTAGGTCTTCCTGACCTGACCTGCTCTATATCATAATATGCTTTTTGGAAGCCGGTGGTATTTATAAGTATATATTATCTCTAGTCGGGTCAAAAAAATATTTGGTAATTTCATGCTTATTTGATATCAAAGGCCAACCCCGGCCGCCACAGCACCCCCTCTCTCTCTCTCTCTCTCTCTCTCTCTCTCTCTCTCTCTCTCTCTCTGAGCAACAGCCATCAACAAACCTATCTGGAAGACGTAGGGAGCATCACACACTCCAGGAATGAAGGCAAATCACCCCCAAACTTTCGACACAACTTCATGCAAACAATTTCCTCGCACTTCTGACTGGGTATCAGATGAGTATTGTGTCAGTTTTCCTCAACTTTTCCTGGTCACTCTCTGTATCTGGCTCATCCTACCAATAAAGCTTCTTTCTCCTGCTGAAATACTACATGCTCCTTCATTAATTAACCTCTCTTCCATTCTCAGTTTGCATCATCTTAAGTGACATGTATGCATGCATGTATGTATGTATTTTATTTACACGTTACTATTTGTCCCAATAAACCCCATTTTACGGAAATAGTAACAAAAATATGGTAAATCCCATTCATCTGTTCATAGAAAATAAGGTTCTGACGAACAAACTTCTTAAGCTATAATGAGAGTTGCAGAATAAAAAATATCGAATTCCAAACAAGAACAAGGCCAAATTAAAACGTCGAGTGTTAAGAAAGATACTGAAGGACTCATTCTAAACATTCTTTTCTGTCTCATGAAACAGCTGATTCGTTTCCATTAAAGGAAGGAGGGAAATTAGAGTTGGAAGATGAAATGCTTCCAGCTTCCAAAGACTCTCCCACTGCAATCCTTAGGTCATCCTTCTTCCCCAACCTTTCCTCTGATGCTGTCACCTTAACACAGATTAGTTTCCACTCTAATGCAACTTTTTCAACAGCTATACAAATAACCCAGATATTTAACCACCCAGATCGGACACCAACTCTCTCTCTCTCTCTCTCTCTCTCTCTCTCTCTCTCTCTCTCTCTCTCTCTCTCTCTCTCTCTCTTTGTCGTTTTAGCTCGCTCTCGCTATTTCTCGTGGAGCGATAAATAAATCGGATTTAAATATCTAAGTAGTCACCGAATTTTCTCTCTCTCTCTCTCTCTCTCTCTCTCTCTCTCTCTCTCTCATTCTCTACAAAGCCAGAGGTTGAATCACACCTAATTTCTTTGTTACCAGTGTTTGTCCCTTCCCCCACCCCCGACCTATCCACCAGGATACAGAACATCGGGATTTATGGGGGGGGGGATTCTGAAACAGGTCAAGGATCAGATGAGACAACGGGAGGATTAGCTGAAGCAACGCCCAGAGAAATAAAAGGAAGGTTCCGTGAAATAAAGAAACTGAATGAAGAAGTAAGGAGAGGTGTTTAATAATTGTCTGAATACGAAGGAATAAATGGACGTTTAGGTGAGAAGGAGAGTAACGCATGAAACAGGAAGAGAGTTTCAGCAAATAATTAAGCTCTGTTTCGACAAGAGAGAATTAAACGGATTGAAAATACTGGAATAGTTGCCTTAGCGGATGATTAAATAAAACAGGCCAGGAGACGATGAGCTAAACTTGGGACAGCAGCATAATTAGTGTAAACACGGTCAGAAGGAAGGAGGTACGAGATTAAATGAAAAAGGGCAATTACCAGACACCATACGAGCCGACAGATAATGAAGAACCGGAGTGGATGTAGGAGAGAGACAGTACAATCAATATACTATCAAGTAATGCGGAGGAAGTACATAAACCAAAGGGGAGGATTAGGCACAATTGTTGAAATATATGCTGCCAGTGTCTTCGTTTGTTTGTATGGTGTTTTTACGTTGCATGGAACCAGTGGTTATTCAGCAGCGGGACCAACGGCTTTACGTGACTTCCGAACCACGTCGAGAGTGAACTTCTATCGCCAGAAATACACATCTCTGACCCCTCGATGGAATGCCCGAGGATTGAACTGGCGGCCACCGAGGTGGAAGGCCAAGACCAAACCGACCACGCCACTGAGGCGCTACCAGTGTCTTGGTATCTTAAGAATGAGTTCAAGACGAAACATGGTGCTTCTATCGTCCTTGTCTATGGGAATACTTAGATATTCTTTACATAAATCAACAATTAGTCATTGCTACGTGAAAACACTGACTTTCACTTACCTTCTATAAAGGTTGAGAGAGAATTTCCTTCTTATTCTCTTAAGCCAGAATTCACAGGAAGATTTTCTTGGCTTTTCAGCATCTAAAGTAAAATCCAACTGAAAGAGTAAAGAATTTCAATACGACTTTTAAAGAGGAATATTTAAAAGATTCCTTTTTGCAATTCTACAAAGAAAGAAACCGGCTCACCCGAGGGGGAGAAAGAAGAAGGAAAAAAGCTGAAAGTGTTGCTACATTCATCTTCAGCGTTGGGAGCAAACTCCCAAAAGACGCGAGGAAAAGTGCCTTTCTTTATGCAGTTTTTTCGTCAAAGTTTTGACGTCTGGACTTTTCGCAGTTACTTTTTTTTTTTTACCCTTGCAGTTGTTTGCTCTATTTTTCCATTAGTCTAAACATTATTAGACTTGCATTCAGGTTGTATTGTATCCATTACGTAACGGAATTTTGTTTTATATTAAAAAGATACGTAATTAACCGGAATTAACTTATTCTATAAAATAAAGTTTTCTTATATTCTCCCTGATGAGATTGACTTTTAATGGTTTTGCTAGTCTCTGCGACTTCTAGTTATCATCAGTTGAAGCCAAGCTTTCCCCACAAACATTGTTAAACCCGCCAACCCACCCATTTATACCTGCTACTTTTTTTTCAGTTCTACAAAAGTACATTTTGACTTATATGTCTTATTCATCACTCCATTTTAGAGGCAGTCATTTTACTTTTAATCAACTTTAAACGTGTTGCATTCTGGATGGCTATATAGAACTCCATTTGTTTGGTTTTAATACAAAACTCGTTTGCTTTTCAATAAGGGTATGATCCAGAGAGAAAAGTATACACATGCATAGAAATCACACTTATAAACCGTCAACTTATATTCAAGTGGTTGCGAATTCGTAGCCAATTATCTTGAGAAACGCAGCCTAACAAATATATCAATACAGATTACTTTAATTATAACTAAAAATTATCATCAAAATACAAGCACAATGGCATACACTATTAAAGTAATTATAATCCAGTCGACACTCCAATAAAAAAAAAAGGGCAAGGAGGCGGTCGGTGGCCAGAAATATCAAAAGAAGTGCCTGGATAATTAGTTAACATACAAAGAAACTGATAACCAAATCAGAATATGTAACCAAAATAATTCGCCTTCTCTCTCTCTCTCTCGAGCCGTTTATCGTGGCAATGGAAGTCTCCCCGAAATCTCAACATTTTCTCTTCCGTCCATTAATATCATCTAGGTCTCGAGTCTTCATGCTTGGCGGCTCACCGTCAGCACTCAGTCCTTGGGCTGTCTTTTGCACGTTCGTCTGAGGCTTTCTGGGTCTTGCGTCCGAGAGTGGCGGTCGATTTACTACTTACATTTAACACACACACACACACACACACACACACACACACACACACACACACACACACATATATATATATATATATATATATATATATATATATATATATATATATATATATATATATATATATATATATTATATTCTTAACGAAGGCGACTCATCTGTTCCAGCATCATCATTATCATTAATCACACGATCCAGGTCTTATTTTGGAGGCACTCTTGTAGGATCTTACTGGTCTCTGCTTGATGTTTAAAATCCTTTTTTTTCTGTATTTAAAAGTGAGGTAAGTATTTATCTCAATGGACGACAAATCCATTGTCATTATTTGGAAACTAGCAACCTGTGGATATGAATTTTCCTATACAAAGATTAAACTGGAAAAAAAAGGGACACCAAACATAAAAAATGGGAAACTGGAAGTTTCATGCAAATAAAGAAAACGGAGCATCGCCCGAGTTGGTCAAGATAAGGAAACTTAAGCAACAGGAGGCGAAAATTTGTATAGACTCAAGACTTCAA
>NC_087215.1:15571102-15586102 GCF_015104395.2 Macrobrachium nipponense | reverse complement strand
GTTAAACAGCAGAGAACAATTGTTATTTCCAATAAAATACAGCGTATTTATTTATTTTTTTTTTTGTAGGTGAAAGAACGATCTATCTGTCCGTAGATTTTAACACATTTTAATTTATTTCATTACTGAATTTAGATGCTATGTCTCTGCTCGTTTGTTTTATAACTGAGAATAGATGAACGTGTTTAATTGTGTCTTTTATAATTGATCCTTGATGTTACTATGAGTAGAACTAAGTATGAGTGTTAATTATGGAGACCACTTCACGTTAAGTTAGGAATTTAATGTTTACAACTTATGCGTCAGGGGAACATCGTTCACGCGTCCCGAATAAGCTGGAGGTCGGATCACACCTTGTTTTATTAAGGTTTTTCTATATTTATATAAGTGCTTTGAATATATTTATATTAGTTTTCCGTTGTAAGGAGTCCATACTGAACTATGACTCAAACCTCTCCACTTCTGACCTGCGAAAGAGAGGGGCCTTCTATTGTCAGAATTTATAAAGCTTTTTATATTTATTGGATTTTGTAGTTTTCAACGTGATCCAAAATCGAAAGCTGGTGGAGGCAGTATTACTTAATTACGAGGAAGGCTCTTTTGCTGGAGGCATAAAGCCGGTGGACTCAAAACCGTCCAAGAAACCAGGGGCAGATTCTTTTCTTCAGCTGGAATCTTGGAATCTTGGAAGAGGAAAGGGACACAAGATGTCTTCCCAAATACCTCACAGTTCTCGATGGTTCTGCCACAATTAAGACGAACTTTGGATCATGTTGCAAATTGGAATATGCAACGGATACATATAAGAGAAAGAGAGAGAAAGAGAGAGAGAGAGAGAGAGAGGGCTAGGCTAGGCTTTGTACAGCATTGTGATGTTTCTTTACAAAATAACCTTGAAACCCAGTCCGATATTTTGAGACCAAATGATATTACCCATTTTATCAAAGTCCCCACTGGTTTTTTTTTGTTGAAAACTATTCCTATGAAAGTATATATATATATATATATATATATATATATATATATATATATATATATATGTATATATATATATATATATATATACACACACACACATATATATTCAGTAAATACTGACCATTAGATGTCATTATGTATTGTGAAAATTTTAGTGCATGGGCTTAGAGTAAAGCCCCGCAAAAATGAATGAAAAGCAGACCAAATGATGCACACCTTTACACAATGTAAACGCTACAATGACTAGCCATCTTTATTTGATCGTTTTTCCCAGATAAGGAATTTTTATGTTAAATTTAGTCACAGGTGAAAAATAATCGTCATTTCTTCATATTTTTTTCAAGAAGTTTTCATTGTCTATTTCAATTTGATAATGAAACAGAAATCGTTCGACAAATGGGACTATTGCCTCGTTGCGTCAACCGTCTCGTCTGTCAATGAAGCTGTTGCTCTGATGCAGAAGGACAGCTGCTCTGCTGTCTTTTGTCTGTCTTTAAGGATCAGCTGCAGGATGCTGGAGGCTTCGAGGATACTTTCTCCTCATCCATTTTTTCTGCTTCAGACATCAAAGCAGCGTTAGAGTTGTGATTGGTTTTTTTTTTTTTTTTTTTTTTTTTTTTTTTTGTTTTTTTTTTTTTTTTTTTTTTTTTTTTTTTTTTTTTTTTTTTTTTATCTGAATGGTTGATAAGTAAGTGTTTAGCAAATGTTTTTATGGAGTGTAGTGTTTTAGTGATGAAGCTTCTTCTTTTAACTCTTTCTCTCGCCTTTATGGTCAATTTGTAAACGATTCAAGTCTCCAAACCAAAATTAAATCCAGAATTATGGCCTCTTCCATCAAAGCGTCACAAAACGTTGGTTATTGTTTGAACTACACTAAAATTTAACAGAAATTTCCTGTACAGAAAATCAAATCAAATATACTTGGCATACTGATTGCAGTGCTCCCTCTGTGCTATTTCTATGTTGCCTACGATTCTCTTTGAGGGCGCTGAGCTACGGAGAAAGTGGGAGCGCTTATAATTTCAAATGAAATCTAGACATATATTCTATATATGAGTGTGTTCCAAGGTTTCTTTATATGCTGCATATCTTATTGCCTTCTGATGCCGAACTCTCCATCGTGATTTCTTTATTTATTATGATGAATTTTTTTCTTTTTTTTTTTTTTTTTTTTTTTTGAGGTTGTTAGACTGTGAAATTTTTTTTTTTTTATTTTCCCACATAATCCATTTCCTTCACTTGTGATTCGAAAACTTCACTGTAGCAGGACGCCCAGGGCTGTATTTCCTCTTATTTTGTGGGGAATTTAAATTAGCGCCTCTACCCTGGGTGGGATTCTAATGGCTTAGGCCTATGTTTCAGATTATACGTTTTTAGACTCTGCTTCCACTACTATCATAGTACTATATCTATATTAAGTATTCACCTTGTGTTCATCAAAGGCCCCACTGGTTTTGCTGCAGAAATATCCTTATGGTAAATTTATACATACATACACACACACACACACACATATATATATATATCTATATATATATATATATATATATATATATATATATATATATATATTCAGTAAATACTGACAATTAGATTGGTATTATGTTTATTGTGAGAATTTTAGTGCTTCCGCTCTTTCAGAGCTTAGCACCACAAAAATGTAATTCTGGAATAGAAACGTACATCTCATGACACAAGGTGAACGATACGATCAGTAGCCGTCTTTATTTGATTGTTATTCCTGTATGCAGAATTTTATGTTAAATTTAGCCACAGTTGAAAAGTAATCATAATGCCTTGATATTTTTCTCAAGAAGTTTTCATCGTCTATTTAAGTACGATAATGAAACAGAAATCTTTCGAGAAATGAGAGAGAGAGAGAGAGAGAGAGGAGACTGGCGAAACAAAGCAAAAGCCTCATCAGCTCTGCATCCCAAGTCGTGTCCCCTGTGCCAGGTAAGCACAGGGGACACGACCTGGGATTCGTAGCTGATGAGGCTTTTGCTTTCGCTCAATCTCATTTGTTGAAAGGTTCTTGTTTCCTTATCAAAATTATATAGACAATGAAAACTTCTTGAAAAAAATATGAAGGAATGACGATTATTTTTCACGTGTGGCTAAATTTAACATAAAAATTCTGCATACGGGAAAAACAATCAAATAAAGATGGCTAGTCATCGTAGCGTTTGCCTTGTCACTCGTTTGTAAGATGAACTACCCAATTTCATTTGTAGTGTTTAGCTCTGAAAAAGTGCAAGCACTAAAATTGTCACAATACAATCTAATATCTGGTATTTAGACAGTGTATATATATATATATATATATATATATATATATATATATATATATATATATATATATATAAAAGACACAAGGTAAGTCTACAAACGACGTGAATCCTAGAATGAAGAGACAGCGAGGAAAGAAGGATCTGTATTCCCTGCAAATGGAGGATTCCCGGAAAGGGCCCAATGCACTGAACGATTGTCTGCATCATTCGCCAAAAAACACTGCGTATGGGGTTGTCTGAACGCAACAGTGGGCCGAGTTTCGTGGTCTGAACGATCTCAGCTGAATCTGTCTCGACCAGGTTGCTGGCTTGCAGCTTAAGTCTCTCATACACAGGTCGTTCAAAGTATGTGTTTGTCTGCCGATATAACGCTATCGGCGCCTCTCTTCTAGAGAAATGATGCCATGTCTTCCCGAGACAAAATCTTTGTTCAGACTGAAATCGGTGCGAAGATTGTTCGTTACTGTCTGATATGTGTGTGTGTGTGTGTGTGTGTGTGTGTGTCGATAACGACAATCGTTCAGGCAGTCGTTCATACAGCCGTTCATTGTATGGGGCCCTTAAGTCTTTTCATTAACAGACACAAAAACAACTTGATTATGAAGGAAAAGATTAGAGTTTAGATTTTATTTTTCTGTATAAATTTTGATGAAGAGGAAAATGTTTAACATCGTTGAAAAAAACAATTGAAAAAGGTTAACAGCTCCGCACAAATTTAATGGCAGGAAACCGTCAATAGTTCCACACTGTTGAAATAACTTTCCATTTCACAGAATAAAAACGAAAGAGCAAAATGAAACACAAAAGCAAATATGATAAAAGGCTGAAAAAGTCGGTGGAAATAACTCTCGGAGTCCGGCCAGATTTATTCTCAAAGAATTCCAGGCAAAAAGTGTTTTGATTAAAAAATTGCTGGATTCCAGCGAGACCTGGAACTACGAAACTAGATAAATATGGAGAGGATTATCATTTAGCGATGTAAAGATATATCTCAAATGTCGGAATTTTAATGGACAATCTCCCCTGTACGGGTAACGGCAAAAAGTAAATTCATCAGGCAATTCCTGGACAAAAAAAAAAAAAAAAAAAAACCAGAGAAACTTAGAAATAAGACGCATATATATATATATATATATATATATATATATATATATATATATATATATATATTTATATATATATATATATATATATATATATATATATATATACATATATATATATATAATATATATATATATATATATATATATATATATATATGAATAACTTGATCACGAAGTATATAAAACGTGATGCTATGTATAACTAAAGGTTTTTTTTGCCACGAAGTAAAAAAATGAAAAAACGAGTTAGCCGAGTACTTTCGGTCACCTTCATTGGTATATTTCTACAACAAAATCAGTGAGAACTGATAAAATGTGTAATATCATTTGGTCTCATAATATAGGAATATACGATGCCCTCGTAACTTCTTGCATTTATCACACTTTCGGATACGCTTTTCATTGCACAGCCTTGGATCCAAATGCAAGAATGTGAAGCAATTCAGATGTCCGTAGTAGGATTCGAACTTGTATCCAAAGTATCAGAATGAGGTCACTTTGCCGACCTGAGCACTAGAAGGGATGAAAATTCTGTTGCCGCTCATACAGTATACCTTGATAGATCTATCCTTACCATCGTAGCCAAGTAGACTATATATATATATATATATATATATATATATATATATATATATATATATATATATATATATATATATAATAATATATATATATATATATATATATATATATATATATATATATATATATATAAAGATAAATGCCACGAAGGAAAAATAAACGAAGGAGGTCTGCAAGATCTTTCGACTTTAAAAGTCCTTTACTGAGCAGATACTGACATAAATACGAGAAAAGACAATACAAGAAGGTTCGTATAACTCACAGACTGGGATTATAAAGGGATTAGTACCTAGAATCCGACACACCTGAAGATAAGAAACCTTCCCAAACAAGCATAAACAATGGGTGCAATTAACAAAGGTTTAAGACAATCATCTCAGATACAATTTCCAGACAATTAAAGGATTATAGGTGACAGCTATTCGGAACTTGGTAAACAAAACCATATTCACATACTGACAGACATACATTACAACAAAATTTAATAACTCTAAGGCAACTGATTTTTATTTAAGTCAGTAATTATATCTTTGAGGTCATTCTTAAACATGTTACAGATACAAGGGTCTAAATGAAAAAGGCCACGACTAACATTGAAATTACAACAAAAAGTAAGTTGTATTAAAGCAGATTCTAAAAGATTTCGTGATAAGACATCTCTTGACCATGCAATTACTGAACTATCAATCCATTTAATTCGGTGGTTGTTTTCACTTAAATGAATGAATAATGCATTAGATTTTTGCCCAGTTTTTACAGAGTATTAATGCTTGCTTAGCCTTACTTCTAAGCCTTTGCTGGACTGTCCGAGATAGAATGAGGGACAATCCATACATGGAATTTTATATATTATTTGTTGTTGCTTTCTCTGGGCCATTTTTTATTAACATTCTTTTTAGTGTTTATTATAGGAAAAAACAAGGTTGACATTAAAAGCTTTTAACAATGGTTTAATGGTTTCAAATCCGTTAAAATAAGGCAAACTGAGAATGTTCTTGGAATTTTCTTTCTGTGTTATTTACAGTATAAAACTTTTTGTGGGCTTTATTATAACAAATGTCCAATATATGTGAAGGATAGCATAAATCTTTCCCTATTTTTCTTATGTATTCAATTTCTTGATCCAAATATTGTGGACTGACAATTCGCAATGCTCGTAAAAAACATAGAGGAAAAAATTAATATTTTTATATTAAGATGGTGGCCTGAGAAGAAATAAACATAAGTTAAGTTGTTAGTCGTCGGTTTCCTATAAATACTGAATTTACATTGAAATGGTTCTCTATGTATCAAAAACGTCTAAGAAAGGGAGGCAATTGTCTTTTTTCTAATTCTAGAGTAAACTTAATCGATGGTACCTGGTTATTTAATTTAGAGAGTAAATCATTTACATCAATACCGACAGGAAGAACAGCTAAACAATCATCAACGTAACGGTACCACTTTACAAGGAATATGAATGATATTTAGGTAATAAGTAGCGTTTTTCAAAAGAATTCCAATATACAGGTTTGAGAGTAATGGTGATAAAGGATTTCCCATTGCCATGCCAAAAATTTGTTGATAAAATTCACCATTGAATATAAACTTACAATCACAAATGCACAAACTCGTGAGTGAAATAATGTGACTTATAGGTAGAAGGTAATTCATGCTGAGTTAGTTCATTAACTAAGATATTCTAAAATAGAGGTCTATAGGACTTTAGTAAAAAGAGAACATACATCAAAACTAACGAATCTATCAGTAGGGGGCAAAGAGCAATTTTGTTTAATTTATCAACTAAATCTAGAGAATTTTATATATGAGAATCGGAGATGGTTCCAAGTAACGGGGACAACGATCTTAGTGATATATTTTCGAGAGTTTATATGAAATTGAACCAACAGTACTGATAATAGCCGCATAGGGTTATTTTCTTTGTGCGTTTTGACTAATCCGTACAAGTAAGGTAGCGAAGGAGATTTGACTGACAATTTGCCTAGTAGTTCTGTTTTATCTTTAAGGATACTTTTCACTATGCTATTGAAGTTTTTTATGACTTGATCAAGAGGATTTTTTATTAGTTTTTTATAAGTCACATCATCATCCAGTAGGGCTTGCATACGTGATATGTAGTCAGCTTTATCTAAAATTACTATACTATTTTATTATCAGCTTTTGTAATGTGGATAGTATTGTCCTTTTTAAAATAGGTCAAACTTTTCTTATAGCGAGCAGGGAAGTTACTTTCATGCTTAACATTGGCAGCTCCGTAAACAATACCTTTAATCATGTCAACATGATTTTGAGGAAGATCACAATATTTTTCAAATTTACTTAGGGATGACCCAATCATTAAAGCAGAAGGTCTACTTGTTACAAAGAAAGATAAACCATATCCAAGCGCACTCACAACATTTTCACTTATTTGTTTACATATAAGTTAACAACACAATCTTGACGTGCACAATTAGTCCAATCACTGCTATCAATAAGATTTTTTAGTTTTCTGTCGAGTTTCCTTTTAAGGGCATCTGTAGTCCTACGTAGTTTTTCGTAAATTTCCCGTCGCAGCAAGTCCTTCCAATCAGCCGGGATGGAATGATTGAAAGAGATCCTTGTTCTTTCCAGTTCCTTGAATTTTTCTTTCTCTTCTTGCTTGGCGGCTGCTATGTGCTGTTTCAACATCATGGCACTAAATTCATTGAATGGGTGATTGTCATACCTTCTTAGACGGCGTGGCAGCAAGGATTTAGGGAGCACTTGTTCAGAAAGGCACTTCTTCAGGAACTTGAGACGAATTCTGGTTGAATGTGCAGCCACAAGAGACTTGAAGAAGGTAGTGACAACACAATCCTGTTTCCTCTCATATATATAATTCTCTAGATTTGTTGATAAATTAAACAAAATTGCTCTTGCCTTACTGATAGATTCGTTAGTTTTGATGTATGCTCTATATTCATTTTCATTCCTGTATGTAATTTTGTAATTTTTATCTAAAACCAACATGTGACTATTAAATTTTCAACATACATTTAAGGAAACTCTAGCACATGGCATTGTATTTTGAATATTTATTTAACCACTGTTTAAACTTTCACTCTTATTGTCACAGTACATATGGTCCTTATGTTCTTTGTATCCAAAACAACGCCCTTAGCTGTTAATCCCTAGACTAACCAGTACCCATACCTCAAGGTCATACCTCCCACACGATGAAATAAATAGGCCGAAAGGTCAGATTGTAAGTTTAGTAGTCGCTTGATAATGCCATAAGGCGAAACAGCTGTCGTGACAAAATTCAATAAATGGAAGAAGGAAGTCTGCGTATTTTTCACCAGAAATTGACGAAACGAGAATCGAAAAAACTTCGTCGGTATGAAGATACCTGCAAGAAACTTATTGATGCCACTAAAGCAATTGCTTTTAACGAAAATTATTATATATATATATATATATATATATATATGATATATATATATTATATATATATATATATATATATATATATATATATATATAAATATATATATATATATATATATATAAATAAATATCTAATTATACATGTATATATATATATATATATTATATATATTATATCATATATTATAACTATATATATATATATATATATATATTATTAAATATAGATGTATGTATAGTGAATGTTAAATAAAATCTGTTGTGCTCTCTGCTAACGCACGTAACTTCCAATCGACTTTACCAGTTGAACTGTTAATTCTCCTTAAAATAAAAGTTTTCGTACCTATCTCTCTCTCTCTCTCTCTCTCTCGTCTCTCTCTCTCTCTCTCTCTCTCTCTCTCTCTCCTCCTGACTTCCAAATGGCTGAACACCAGGAAAAAAATATAATGGAATAAGGGAACAGTACATGACTGGAAAATACATGTGTGCTGCTTTCTCTTCTGCTTATACAATTTCAGTGGACATTAGTATCTAGTACAGGAGTGGTGCTATTTTTAATTTGCTTTTATTTAAGATGTCTCAATTTGCTTCTAAGGGATCATATGACTCCATTTTCAAGACAGCAATTCTATCAGTATCACTATATCAAGTTTTTTTGTTATTTTGTAAACCTTCCCTTTTGCTAAATCCCTTCAGTAAGAATACCTCCTCCAGAACAAGGGTCTGGAAGGATCTCATTCTTCAAAACGATTCTCTGAAGATGACAGGAGACGCCATCTGCCGACTCAAGAGCTCTTCGAGCCACTTTGGTCGTTAATTGAATGGTAATGACTCATCGTTTCATAGGTTTTTTTGTTCGAGAAGAGCCTCGTGAACATGCGTGGAAAGGAATGATCTCTGCTTCGAGGACCTTATTGCAGCCTTGTAAGAGGCCCATTTGGTTTGATTGTTCCTGTGAGTTGGTTCCAAGTTCCGTTTCCTTTCCGTTTCCTGTAACGAGTTTAACTGAGCCGGCAAGTAGCTCGATACTCACGTTTAGATGAATAAAAACGCTGTGGAAAACTGTAATCCACCCTTAGGAGAACACTTATCGTTTTCATGTTTTTTTCCGGGCTCTTATAAAAAAAAAAAAAAAAAACTGAAGAAAAGAAGCTGAAGAAAAGATGCCTGAAAATCCTGGAGGGAGGGAGAAAGGAGAAGAATGAGAAGGGAATTTGTGGGACTGGAATATGGCTTCGTGGAAAACTTTGCCAATTAATGTTAAGGAGAAAGATGATCGAAATGTTCTTCGCTTGGGAAAGAAACATAAAGCTTTGATAAATGAGGGTAAGTGAAATAAGACCGGAAAATTGAAAATGGGGATTCAGAAAATGAATGGGACCGAAGTGATAATGGGAGGAGGAAAGAGAGAGAGAGAGAGAGAGAGGAGAGATGGGCCACAGGCAAATAAAGGAAGGAAGATATACGAGTCTTAGAAAATTATTTAAAGTAAGACAAGTTGTGGTTGAGCAGAGAAAGCAGAAAATTTACCAAATTTACCGATGAATGAAAATGGAAATTAATGAAGGCCCCAGGGGAGGGAAGGCAAGGGAGAACCTGTAAACATATTAGATGTTGATAGAGCCCTTGGGTGAAAGTAGAGTGAAGTGAAAGAAAGGACAAGAGGGAAACATGACAAATGAAGATTATATTTGATAGTGTTTCTCTGACGTCGTATTGAAATTAATGCATTAACTTGCATTGACTGTCATGTTAGCATTTGTTCTCTCTCTCTCTCTCTCTCTCTCTCTCTCTCTCTCTCTCTCTCTCTCTCTTATGTAGACGGGGAATTGAAAAACCGAAGCTTTATTCAAGATGATGGAAGATTTCCTCACAGGAATTTGCTCTTAAAAGTTCTAAGATGGATTATTTCTATTCCTGTCCAGAAAGAAGCACTTGAGAGCCTCTTTGGGGGGCGGGGGGAGGGGGTGTCTTCTTACCCCGATGATGCTCGGGTCTTTCAACCTGACATTGTTATTGATGCTTCTTCCAAGAACATTCGTGGGGATTTTTCTATGCATCTCTATGGTCTCCTAAGTTTTTTCTTGTTTACATTACTTGCGATACAATTTTCTAATATTTACTGTCAGCATTTGCAAATCCATTTTTTTTTTCATCTTCAGTATTCATGACTGCCTTATAAACGTAATTGAATTCGACATTTAAAACTGTGGAAAAATCAGTGCGATTGTCGTGCGCAATTTCGGTGCATTGTCTGAAATAATTTTCGGTATTTAAAAAACTCTAAAAATATCCAACTAACATTTGTAATGTGATTGTTCACCTCTTCCTATGAATGCGATTTTGGATCCACCGTTATTTGACGTCATTTTACCATCTCTGGCTCTGTAATGCGCGTTTTAATTAACCTTACCCTTTTACTTAAAAAAGTATTCATGCATTTTGTGAAATATTGGATAACATCATCATTTGTTGCATTTTGTCGTTGTGGAATCTCTCTCTCTCTCTCTCTCTCTCTCTCTCCTCTCTCTCTCTCCTCTCTCTCTCTCTCTCTGTATATATTTATCTATATCAATCATAATATATATATATACATATATATATATATATTATATATATATGCTATTATATATATATATATATATATATATATATATATATATATCTATATATATATATATATATATATATATATATATAGATATCCTAATATATATATAGTTGGAAATAAGAGAGAGAGAGAGAGAGAGAGAGAGAGAGAGAGAGAGGGAGAGAGAGAGAGATTTTATACATATACATATTTAAATCTCATATATATATATGTATGTTATATATATACATATATTTGAGATTTAAATATGTATATACGTAAATTTCTCTCTCTCTCTCTCTCCTCTCTCATCTCTCTCTCTCTCTCTCCTCTCTCGAATAAGCACAGTGAAAAACCGCAGAATTTCTTAGACAAAACCATTAATACCTGTTACTGGAGAGAGAGAGAGAGAGAGAGAGAAGAGAGAGAGAGAGAGAGAGAGAGAGAGAGAGAGAGAGAGAGAGAGAGAAATCTTTCAATTCACAAAAGTCATTTATTTTCTTGGCAACTTTATAATCCTTATGCAAGAATCAAAATGTATGGAAAGTCACACGAGACGAATTGTTTTGAAAAATGTGACCCATTCCATAATAAAAAACATCTTTTAAGTACTTTTTGTTCATTCACCATCTATGCAATACCTTTGTCGAATCACACCAGAGAAATCGCCAAGCGCCCCCTCCCCCCCACCCCGCCCCCGCCTCCTTCCACCATCCCTAATTGCTATTCTCAGAAGCGGTTGATCGATCATGTAAAAAGTCCAACATTTATTCGTGTCTTTGAGCAGATCTGTTATCATTCTCTTCACCCAGAAATTCAAATGAGTTTTCATTTGAATGTTGACTACTACAGAAACAAGAACCGTTTTTTTTCTCACCCTTAGTGACTGGAAAAAAAATGTTAATTGATTGCAGACGTAATTAATGCTGTGCTTTTGTAATGACGTCATTTCCGTTAGATGCAGCCTATATCGTCGTGAAATGACATATGACCTTAATAGTTCTCTGTTCACTGTGGCGTCATTCAATAATTACCTTTTGGTTATCGGTCAAATGCCAATCTCTCTCTCACTCTCTCTCTCTCTCTCTCTCTTTCTCTCTCTCTCTCTAATATTTTTTTTATTCGGCAGTCAATGTAAGTACACTCAGACATAAAATGATATTAAGAATGATCGAGTCTTATATTTTTTCTTTACCTTATTGAAGGAATCTTTCGTTATCTTCATACGAGGAAACTATTTTGTTCTTTTTTGTGTATTTTACAATGAAGCTATTGAATTGGGATATATGTAGAACTGAAAAAGCAAGAAAAAATCCCCTCTAAAGAAAAAAAAAACTGCACGAAACAAGATGAGCAAAGGACACTGAATACAGAAAGCACGAATCAGACCTACTAGCAAACGAATACGGTCGTGTAAAATAAACAAACAAACAAACTAACAAAAAAAAGAAGAAGAATATTTTCGTACTCTTAACTCTTCGATCGCCTGACTTTCTTCCAGAAGAGAGAGTGAAACGAGACTCAAATCAGGCATTGGTGCTTTTTTTGACAACGGCTCATTTTTCAGAGAACGAATTTCAGCGGAAGAAACAAAAAGCAAAATAATAACAGAAATGAAAAATAGAAGATTAAAAATTTTCCCCCAAGAAGGAATATCGCTGTTCTGGATATTACTGCTTTCAATGATTATTTATATTGATTTTTTTTTTTTCGTGCTAACGCTTCACGAGTGGTTCTTTTGTATTCGTTTTGTCGTCGGGAAACTGGGTGACGTCGGTCCCGACATCTCGCCCCCCCCCCCCTCCCCCACCACCACCTCTTCTCCTCAGCACCTCATTAAATAACATTTCTGAGAAGTCTAAACACGTAGCAATAAACGAAAAAGTCCACTATATGAAATCATCCAAAAGTGGTAAAGCCAGTACTATCTTGAATTTTAATCATTCATTCATTTCCGTCATGGAACATTCTACATCGCCCACCTCTTACCCTGTGTGTATATATATATATATATGTATATATATATATATATATATATATAATATATATATATATATATATATATATATATATAAATTTGTGTGTGTATGTGTGTGTATACACAGTGGCCCACCCCCCCGGGTATCGCGGAGGATGTGTACTAGATCCCCTCACATATAGTTAGGATCCGCGAGTATTTTGGAACCCCTATAAAAACGCTGAAAACGACCTATTTTGTTAGTTGAAGCTCAAGATAAAACCACTAGAAATTTGTATACCTGGTTTTTAATAATTTTATTTAAAAAAGTGCATTGTGCACATACTATTTAATTTTGTTTTCGGGTTTAAAAGTCCAAGGCAGCGTTTGGCCCACACCACGTAGTGGGATTTTCCACTTCTCAGTCTCGAATCCAATCCAGTTGTGCATCCTGCGTAATTAAGGGTCATTGACGGACTAATGTTATTCAGAGTTTGCCGCTACTTCGCTCAGTTTCCTTTGGTCCTGAATTAATTCTACTTAAGGTGACCTCTGGCTCATAGCATTCGCAAAATTAGGGTCATTTTGGCCTTTCTCTCTCTCCTCTCCTCTATCGTCTCCTCTCTCTCTCTCTCAATCTCTCTCTCTCTCTCTCTGCTTAATCACAGTTGGTGGTTTATTTTAATGCTCTTTAGGATTCATTGAACACTTCTTATTCGCTATGTGAGTTCTCGAGGTTCTATAATTTAAGGGATTACTGATTTTGTCGAAGCAGAGATAAAATATTTTATGGGATTACTGATTTTGTTGAAGCCGAGAAAAATTCGAGTTTTGACTTTTCTTCGATGTACTTTTGCTCTAAAGTTGCATCATTAGATTGCGAGTCATTCCCATGTTCTGTTATTTATATATTTATTTTGCATTGAACAGGATTTGCAAATGCGTTCTTTAAAGCATGGAGAGTTACGGGTGTATTAGCAGCTCATTGAAACCACCATGCTACGGATTCCCACTGAAATGCCTGTTTCATGTCATTCTCTAAAAGCCCATATCAGTCCTTTGATTTCAGTAAATCAGCGTCATTTAATTCCCGTAATGAGGGAAAATGATATCGTGTAAATCGCACCAATAGATTAAAAAATTCGGCGTCGTTTTGTGATAATCAGTGCAATAATATTTCAATGTGCGTCAATCCGCAACCGCAGATATAAAAAGGAGCTTTTATTGTCACTTTTCATTTCGCCCTAAAATGCTACAAGGACGGAAAACCTGTTCAGAGGAAAAATGAGACTTGTCTATTCCGAAGGTCATCCTGTAATTACAATTCGCTGTTTTGCAAAGGTTCTTGGAAAACTGTTTGATTTCACGAGACGACATCATTCATTTTCAGCTTCAGTCGCAGTCTGTCATTTCACTGGCGAGCAACTTCGACAATATTCATGAGCTGTAGTGTTTTTTTTTTTCGTGATAGAAATTAATATGACAATTAAAACCCCAATATAGTAGTCGAAATGGAGATGAGGAGTGATTCTCTCTCTCTCTCTCTCTCTCTCTCTCTCTCTCTCTCTCTCTCTCTCTCTCTCTCTCTCTCTCTCAGCCATTTACAGCTGCAGAATTTGTGCACGTTAAATTCCAGCCGTAGTTGACATTCAAGTGATTCGGTAATTGATTTTGGAAGAACAAATACCGAATTCTAAAGTCATTCGGCCGTCTCTCTCTCTCTCTCTCTCTCTCTCTCTCTCTCTCTCTCTCTCTCTCTCTCTCTTCTCTCTCTCTCTCCATTTCCGTCTGGCGGATTGAGAGAATAAATGGAATAATGAGAGCGTTCTTCAACTGGTAAAAATAATTGGAGAAACGTTCAAGGAGAAGAAAAGGGAGTTCAGTGGACACCTCCACCCCGGAACAGGAATTCTTTTCCCGTCAGTTTTCACTACCCATATTAAAACAGGACGTCATTCAGAAAGCGTTGCCAGATGTATTGTTAGTGAGACAACGTTCTAAGTCACTCGAGAGCAATCGACTCTTTATGCCAATCAGACAGAAATCAAAGCTGTCTTGGCCGAATGCGTTTTGGAAATACAGATCAGT
>NC_087215.1:15563602-15566102 GCF_015104395.2 Macrobrachium nipponense | reverse complement strand
GTACAAACAAGATCAGGAATACCAGATGGTTAATTATCAAAAGGGTAAAAATTAAAAGGGATAATCCAGGATTATCGGATATCACACACGGTCACAAACTTTAACAGATTCTGACCCTAACCGAAATTACAAAGTATCTTTTACAGTCCAAAACATGTAAAAACTGAATATATTAATTTTGTTGCTTATATTTATGTACAACTTTTTTTCATTATGAAAGCATCAAGTTTAAATAAACCAAGACTTAAATTTAGAACATTTCTATTATTTGACTTGATAAAACAAGATTCAATGATATTCCTTTTAACTGTCATTACATGGGACTAGGCTCTTGCTTGACTCCAGTTAATAGGATGGTCTAAATCTCTCATATGTACAAATAATGCATTCGATATTTGCCCAGTTCTCACAGAATATTGATGTTGCTTAAGACGCTGTGAAAGAGATTTTCCGGTCTGTCTGTATAGACTTTATCACACTTTTTGCAAGGAATTTCATAGATGCAGCCTGGAAGATCTTTAGGAGAATTTTTGATTACTAAACTCTTGACATAATATTACTGAAAACAACATTTATGTTAAAAAGCTTTAAAATTCTAGGAATATCCTAAAAACCTTTCATCATAATGGTAATTTAGAATGTTATGCTTACTAAATTCAAGTTTGTCATTAGTTGAATAAAATGTTTTTCTAGCTCTTTTCCATGCCACATCTACAAAAGTCCTTGGGTATTTAAGTTTCAATGCACTATCATAAATAGTTTTTAATTTCAGCGTCAATAAACTGCGGGCTACAGACAACGTAAAGCCCTTAGGAACATCCCAGAAAAAACAGAGAATTTAACATTTTGATGGTGATTGGAGTATAATGAACAAAAGAGGCAATATTAGTTGATTCGAAAGACTGAAAAGGTGAAATTTCTATCATTTCTATGGACAGTTACATCAAGAAAATTCAAATTACAATTTCTTTCTTCCTCTACAGTAAATTTTATAGAAGGGACTAAATTATTGAGATTATTAAGGAATTCCTGGTAGGTTTTCGTGAACTGGCCAAATACAGAATATATCATCCACGTATCTAAACCAAATAACTTTTTGGGCAAAATTCTTGGTAAGAGTTTGTCTCAAAAATTCCATGTAAATATTGCTAAGGACAGGAGATAAGGGATTACCCATGGCCATGCCAAACTTTTGTACAGAAAATTCCCCATTGAAACAAAATTTATATCTTTGATACATAACCTTATGAGACTAATGAGATTTTGCTACACTTAAGGGAATGTCATGACGCTCTAATTCCTCTTCCAAATATTCAGTAATCATCATACAGGCACTTTTGTAAATAAAGAGACAACATCAAACTAACCATATTAAAATCATAATTCAAATTTAAACTATTCAATTTGTTTATAAAATCAACATTGTTTTTAACATCGTGTTAGAAATATTTCCTACCAAAGGAGTAATTTTTACAAGCCATTTAGATAAATTATACGAAACTGAGCCCACTGAACTAATGATTGGTCTGATAGGGTTATTGATTTTATGTGTCTTGACTAAACCATACATGTAAGGTAGGGAGGCGCATTGCGGGTGTAATTTCGGTTAGGGTCAGAATCTGTTTAAGTTTGTGACCGTGTGATATCCGATAATCCTGGATTATCCCTTTTTTAATTTTAATTTTTACCCTTTTGATAATTAACCATCTGGTATTCCTGATCTTGTGTACCTGAGGCCTTCCTCTCAATTGTACTTTAGTTAGCTCCTTGACGATGTCTGAATAAAGACGAAAGCGCTTGGATTCCTGACTATCAATTTCCCGTGGTATTCGCTTATTATGAAGTCACGTGCATCTTACTGTGATTTTTTAAGCATATATATATATATATATATATATAATATATTATATATATATATATTTATATATATATATATATATATATATATATACCACACACAATAGCGAAGGTAGCTAGCCAGAACTAGGGAGGCAGCCAGTTTGATTATGCGAAATGTGTAACATTTGTGTCATTTTCAGCTTGGTCCTGTGATATGCAAATTGCCTGTGTCCTTTGTTTCGTGGGTTTGAGATGGAAATCTCGCGCAACTTATGGACGAAAAGGAAAACCATGTAAAAACAATTAAACTGAATCATTTTTTTCTCAAACGTTTCCGGGCTTCAAATTTTGCATGTATGAAAAAATTCGCCGAAAAGAAAGAGTTGCAAGCGTTGCTACCACCTTTCACCCCTCGGTGTTAAAAGTCAAAATCGCAGGGGACAAGAAGGGAAAGGATTTAGTGGGAGGTTTTATGCTCCAAGTTTTTATATTTCAGTTTGTTTAATGGATTAATAGCGTTTATTCATTTCCTTAACGTAATGTTTGGAAAAAACTGTAAAGAAAGATGGGCGAGTAATAATGCAAAATAAGTAGCATAAAGGAAAAATAACGTCTTGCAAAACATACATACTTACACTGTAAAAACATTTGTCAACAAAAT
>NC_087215.1:15558602-15561102 GCF_015104395.2 Macrobrachium nipponense | reverse complement strand
TATATATATATATAGATATATATATATATATATATATATACATATACATATATATATATATATATATATATATATATATATATATATATAATATATTTTATATATAACATACATACATACATGCATACTACATACATCATACATACATACATGATATATATATATATATAGATATATATATATATATATATATAATATATATATATATATATATGTGTGTGTGGTGTGTAAGTGTGTGTGTGTACTAAGAGTAGTAACAAGTTCGCTATGTTTGCTAGTTTTCTAGGATGCAAAAAATATTTAAATGGTGGACGATATACAATGTTGCATACACAGCTCATTTGCATAAAACATGCCTTGTTTCTAAATGCTTCCACGAATATAAATGCAATTTAAACGGTTATTTGTAATCCCTTAATTCAGTTTTATGTTTGGAGTGAAAACAAAATTTATTCTACAAAATAATCTCCTTCTTTCTTTCCTTTTTTAGTTAATCTTTAAAGAGGAACTGCAATGTGGAATTGTGACTGGGAAGTTGCCTTTATTTCTTGTGTTAGCTATTCGTGTTATGGTTAGTTTAATTTGGCGAACTTGGTTTCTAAGGTGTTCAATATAGCCAAGATATAGAATGAACCTTCTTTGATCGAAAGGAGGCAAGATTTATTATGACTGTGTGTTCTCTTCATTACATTAAATGAAATTTTTGTACATCGCTGGCAGAAGGCTCAAAAGGTTACCTAATTTTCTTGTGCTTCAGGTAAGAAGAAGTTTAGATTTACTATTTATTTATGTTTGAGCATCAGCTGTAGATTCTTTTGTCATATATCGCCGACAACGTCTCACCATATCTTGTCTGGTCACGCTCCCCAAGTATCAGGTCCTTGGAAATAACTTCATATTAGAGAAAGTCAACCCAAGTGTGGCATTTTTCCATTTCATTAAAGGATGTAAGCAATTAGTTTCTTGATGCATAATAGAAAACATATCGTTCATAATATAAAGGCAAACGACTATCTAATGGCACAGAGTTCTCATTTTGACAGAATATTAGATGGAAGATTTTTAAGTGTTGTATTGTTTCCACTGATTGTGAGTAGCAAAAATAGTTTAGACATTACAGGAAACTGAATTGAAACTCTATTTACAAGTAAAATTTGTATTACTTTCATTTTCTGATTGAAGGAAGTTTTTATGAATTCTATTCAGATTGTTTAAAGATATTTTTTCATTGGGGTAAAATGTCTGATTTTTTTATTGCAGGATTTAACTATTTCATATTTTGCAGGACAGGAGAGAGAGCAGTGTGAATAGTCTTCAACTAGGATGTTTAAGATTGAAGGTCAATTAAAATACTGGAGACTATCAGTTGCAGCGCAATGTCACACTTAATAAAGGTGAGATAGAACAAGCATTCTTTCAGGGATCCTCTTGTTTCTTAGTGTTTTCATCCCTTCTGTTTATGTGGCCAGACAAGGTTCGATTCCTTTCCCCTTCCCTACTCATCAGTCATACTTCATTATCTTGAACATATAGTTTACAGTTAAACATGGAATCATTTTATTTATGTTGAACCTTTGGAATGATGATTGATATATTCACGTATGGCAATGGAATCCTCTTCTCTCAATGCAAGTTATACTATACCTACCACGAGCTTGAATTCCTCAGAGGAAATACAAGTGTTATGAATTCCTTAGAGGCGATCCATGTATTATGAAACCGTACGTATTAAGAATAGTCAACCTGTACGAGGTCTGTTAATGGAATTGTCACGCACTCACAGGCTGACTATTTTAAAGTGTTTTATTGAATATTCTTGGTTCAGAGTTAGTCAAGGAATTCAGTACCCTGCACACTGTGGCCAGTTTGCCTCCAGGTCATATTTTGAGAAAAGAAACACACTTCAACAGACCTGCTACAAGTCTGTATTTCATTATTGGAGACTAAAAATTTATAAGGAACTGAGTGGGACCAGGCACAGGAGCAGTATGAAGTCATACTTGGTCGGGGTCCTTAAGTATCCTAGGACTTTTATCTCCCTTAATTTGAGAGGTAGCTCCAGAGTCTGGTGAGGGAAAAAGATTAAAATGATATAACATCCGCATTCTTAATTCTGGTCGTAACAAACCTCTATTAGGATGATATACCGTTCAAAGCAGATTGTAATTGCCTTTCCTTTTCAAATGTGTACTACTGTATTTTTTACTTGGGTACTCTTGTCATGCTTTTCTCCGATACACATTCTGCTCAAGTCTGTAAACCTTGATTTTCTTGCTCCCCATTTTCTGTGTGTTAGGCCTCTTTGTCATGCCCTTCATATTGTTATACCGTCTCTATTGTTCCCTCCACATATGTGATAGGTCATCTTGTTGAAGTGTTTTACAGTGCCGTGTCAGGGTTGCCACAGTTCATTAAATACCCCATATCTTAATTTAAAGTTCAGTTCTTTTCTTGTCAGTTACTTTTTTGCCATTTTGTCTGTCAGATGTCCTTAGTGAGG
>NC_087215.1:15542979-15558102 GCF_015104395.2 Macrobrachium nipponense | reverse complement strand
GCGTGTGTGTGTGTGTGTGTGTTTGCATGACAGAATCAAAAACCAAATATAAAAACTTGTCCAGCACCCCGCCGTGCTTTTAGCTTTTATCTTGGAATCTCATTTTCTGTTAATTTATTTTATTGTTAATCGTTTTTCTTGTCCCTTGTTATTTTTTTCAAAGGACAACCGAATTTTTCAACTGTTGATGGATATGGCAATGCTTATTAAGCTACAGTAACTTTATATTATTTTTGGGGAAATGAGAAAGTGCCTTTGAGAACAGCGGTGGGTTTTGCGATTTTATCGTGTTGTGTCTGTTGACTTTGATTTTTATTTGTTCTCATTGTTATCTCTTAATAAGGATTCATGTTGCGTTCCTCTCTCTCTCTCTCTCTCTCTCTCTCTCTCTCTCTCTCTCTCTCTCTCTCTCTCTGACTGTGTATGTGGCTGTGCTTTTGTGCAGGTCCAATTATGTACTAGGCGTACATAATTGGAATCCTTTGTTGTATACGTGTTGACTTTACCAAACAGAATTGACTGACTAGCAATATATATATATATATATATATATATATATATATATATATATATATATATATATATATATATATATATATATATGTATGTATGTATGTACACACACACTATCGAAGGTAGCTAGCTAGAAGTAGGGAGGCAGCCAGTTTGATTATCAGTCTTCGTCTTCTGAAAAACAAACTGCCAGTGTCCATTGTTTTGTGGGTTTGAGATGAAAATCTCGTGCTCTTTTGACGAAAAGGAAACGATGTAAAAACATATAAACTGAATCATTTCTTCTCAAACGTTTCCGGGCTGCAAATTTTGCAAGTATGAAACAGGTCGACGCAAAGAAAAAGAGTTGTAAGAGTTGCTACCTTTCACCCTTCGATGTTAAAAGTCAGAATCGCAGGGGACAAGAAGTGAAAGGGTTTTGAGGGAGGTTTTATGCTCCAAGTTTTTATATTCAGTTTGTTTGATGGATTTAATAGCGTCTATTTATTCCTTAACGTAGAGGTTTTGAAAAAAAAACTGTAAAGGAAGATGGACGAGTAATAATGCAAAATAAGTAGCATAAAGAAAAATACGTCTTACAAATATACATATTTACTTCCATACACTAAAAACATTTGTCAACAATATTCACCTTAGTTGAGCTAATATAATCATTATCATCAGCGTCGCCTCCAACGCCATGCCAGAAAAAAAAAACACAAACAAACAAAGAAACAAACGCAGCGACTATATCAATTGCATTGCCTGGAGATGTCATTCGCGAGAGAAATAAACTTTCCAGAAGAAATGAATTTTGCCATCAAAATTTCTAACATCGGAAAACATCATATCTAAATAGAAAGACGCTTAACTCACACTCACTTTGCCTGTCAGTCCATCAATGCAATCAGGAAAACGACACTATTCGACGCGATTTAAGAAGTATATATGTTTTGCAAACGTATTGCAGCAGAGAATTTCATTTGCAGAATTTAATACTCTGATGGAAGCTTTGCTCACACGTGTTGCATTTGTCACTCCATCAATTATTTCTGCAAAATATGACCTGTGTCACTCGTAGACATTTACTGAAGCGATTTCATTTTCGTCATTTTAATGCTATGAGAGGGTATTCGAGTAGAAAGCTAATCAATTTTCAGATTAGACAAAACAAATCTATTTGAAAATCTCCAGTCTCTGTAACGCAGAGTATGTCAGTGAAATTGCATATATTTGTCTATGTAATCTAATGATTTATTTGAATATACTCTGTCATCCACAAACTTTCATCAACAGTAATCGGAGGACTGAAGGAGTAATTTTGCTAACTTTGATGGGGCAGTCTTCCTCCCCAACAAATTCAAACAACCAGTCGCATAAAACTAATATCACTTTGGTTGCTTACGATGGATGACCAAGTGTGTGTGTGCGTGAGAGAGAGAGAGACGAGCCGAGAGAGAGAGAGAGAGAGAGAGAGAGAGTGTATATAAGCTTTTTAAATATATGTATTCATTAAAACCCTATAAATAGCATATATATTACGCTACATAGGGAGTAATAGCAGTTTCCCCAGAGTTGACAGTTGTTAATTACTTAACAAAATTAGCAAACAAATAATCGACAGGAAATGTTAAAGTAAAAGAAAGCATCTACTATTATAAATGCCTGGGACTGGAACAGCCCCCTCCTCCAAGGGAATTCCAAGAACCACCTTCTAAACAAAATAGCAAATCCCCCTCTGCCTGCGCCATGCAGAGAATTCCTGGCCCTCTTCCCTGCCACCAAATTCCACCTCGACCCTCTCCTGGCCATTCTTAGTTTCTCTTGGGCCTCTGGAACCTTCTTTGTTCCCTGAAACACTGTTCGCAGCCCTGCGGTTTGTTCTCGGTATCGGTAAAGTTCGGTCGAGTTCCAGGGATTTTCACGCCCATTCAGATTATGGTGTCCTTATGTAAATTTCTCTCTCTTTCTCTCTCTCTCTCTCTCTCGACGCAATTTTTCTTGATAATGATTTATTTAGGTATCAACTTTGAGAGAGAGAGAGAGAGAGAGAGAAGAGAGAGAGAGAGAGAGAGAGAGAGAGAGAGAGAGAGAGAGAGAGAGTACATTTTCACTCACCGTACAACATTTCCAGGTAATTATGAGGGAGAATTGTATGATTAAAAATTGAAAGAAAAATCTTTGTTAAGAAAAATGTTAATTACGGCAAAATTAGTAAACAAGACAAACACTAAATGTAGATATTGGACAATAGCCCTAAGAAGAACCAAAACTCATAAGTAAATACAATCAGCAAACGAGAACACAAGAAATCTAAATTCTCAGCTTTGTATTATACTAGCAAACAAGGATCCCGGGGGAGAACGGAGAAAGAGAAGAGATTCTCTCCCAGAGATCCTAAATATTGACTTTCCTCTCCTACGACTTCCCCAGTACTCCTCTCCTCCTCCTCCTCCTCCTCCTCCTCTCCTCCTCCTCCTCCCCAGCCACTCATCCACTTCCGAGAAGAAATCTAAACGGTCAAACACCAAAATAAGCATAAACGTTTCCATCAACAACGGAAAAGATCCCCTTTGATGAAGGAATAAGAACAGCGTAAACTAAAGAAATACGAACAAGAAAGGAATATAAAATTATGAAATTTAATATCTGTGTCTCTGGAAGTGATGTCAGGATGTTTCTCAGAAGACGGTTGTTCTTGAAGGGCGAGAATCGTCACTCACTCTGCCTCAGTCGGGCAGAATAACTTTCACAGTATCTGATTTACACGGAATTGGTGATGTACATTCTTCTGAAGGAAAAACGTGATTAAAATTCGTGGAACCGTCTCGAGAGTTAGGAACCTGTACTAACACAAGGCCATTTTAATCCAACATTAACTCTATCTCTCTAACACACACACACACACACACGTGTGTGTATATATATATATATATATATATATATATATATATATATATATATATATATATATATATATATATATATATAATATATATATCTATATACATACATACATACTACATACTATATATATATATATATATATATATATATATATATATATATATATATATATATATATATATATATATATATGTATGTATAAGTGTGTATGTGTACTAAGAATAGTAACACGTTCGCTATGTTGCTAGTTTCGTAGGATGCAAAAATATTTAAATGGTGGACGATATACAGTGCTGCATCACAGCTCATTTGCATAAAACATGCCTTGTTTCTAAATGCTTCCACGAATATAAATGCAATTTAAACGGTTATTTGTAATCCCTTAATTCAGTTTTATGTTTGGAGTGAAAACAAAATTTATTCTACAAAATATTCTCCTTCTTTCTTTCCTATTTTAGTTAATCTTTAAAGAGGAACTGCAATGTGGAATTGTGACTGGGAAGTTGCCTTTATTTTCTTGTGTTAGCTATTCGTGTTATGGTTAATTTGGCGAACTTGGTTTCTAAGGTGTTCAATATAGCCAAGATATAGAATGAACCTGCTTTGATTGAAAGGAGGTAAGATTTATTATGACTGTGTGTTCTCTTCATTACATTAAATGAAATTTTTGTACATCGCTGGCAGAAGGCTCAAAAGGTTATCTAATTTTCTTGTGCTTCAGGTAAGAAGAAGTTTAGACTTATTATTTATTATGTTTGAGCATCAGCTGTAGATTCTTTTGTCATATATCGCCGACAACGTCTCACCACATCTTGTCTGGTCACGCTCCCCAAGTATCAGGTCCTTGGAAATAACTTCATATTAGAGAAAGTCACCCCAAGTGTGACATTTTTCCATTTAATTAAAGGATGAAAGCAATTAGTTTCTTGATGCATAATAGAAAACAAATCGTTCATACTATAAAGGCAAACGACTATCTAATGGCCACAGAGTTCTCATTTTGACAGAATATTAGATGGAAGATTTTTAAGTGTTGTATTGTTGCCACTGATTGTGAGTAGCAACAAAAACAAAATAGTTTAGACATTACAGGAAAACTGAATTGAAACTCTATTTACAAGTTAAATTTGTATTACTTTCTTTTTCTGATTGGAGGAAGTTTTTATAATGAATTCTAGTCAGATTGTTTAAAGATATTTTTTTCATTGGGGTAATAGTCTGATTTTGTTGCAGGATTTAACTATTTAATATTTTGCAGGGACAGGAAGAGAGAGCAGTGTGAATAGTCTTCAACTAGGATGTTTAAGACTGAAGGTCAATTAAAAATACGGGAGACTATCCGTTGCAGCGCAATGTCACACTTAATAAAAAGTGAGATAGAACAAGCATTCTTTCGGGGATCCTCTTGTTTCTTAGTGTTTTCATCCCTTCTCTGTTTATGTGGCCAGGGTTCGATTCCTTTCCCCTTCCCTATCGGCACTCATACTTCATTATCTTGAACATATTGTTTACAGTTAAAACACGGAATCATTTTATTTATGTTGAACCTTTGGAATGATGATTGATATATTCACGAATGGCAATGGAATCCTCTTCTCTCAATGCAAGTTATACTATACTTACCACGAGCTTGAATTCCTCAGAGGAAATACAAGTGTTGTGAATTCCTTAGAGGCGATCCATGTATTATGAAACCGTACGTATTAAGAATAGTCAACCTGTACGAGTTCTGTTATTTAAAGTGTTTTATTGAATATTTTGGTTCAGAGTTAGACAAGGAATTCAGTACCTTGCACACTGTGGCCAGTTTGCCTCCAGGTCATATTTTGAGAAAAGAAACACACAGCAATAGACCTGCTACAAGTCTGTATTCATTATTGGAGACTAAAAATTTATAAGGAACTGAGTGGGACCAAACACAGGAGCAATATGAAGTCATACTTGGTCGGGGGGGTCCTTAAGTATCCTGCGACTTTTATCTCCCTTAATTTGTGAGGTAGCCCTAGAGTCGTGGTGAGGGGAAAAATGATTAAAGGATATGACATCCGCATTCTTAATTCTGGTAGTAACAAACCTCTATTAGGATGATATAGCGTTCAAAGCAGATTGTAATTGCCTTTCCTTTTCAAATGTGTACTACTGTACTTTTTTTCTTGGGTACTCTTGTCAAGCTTTTCTCCGAAACACATTCTGCTCAAGTCTGCAAACCTTGATTTTCTTGCTCCCCATTTTCCATGTGTTAGGCCTCTTTGTCATGCCCTTCATATTGTTATACCGTCTCTGTTGTTCCCTCCACATATGTGATAGGTCATCTTGTTGAAGTGTTTTACAGTGCCGTGTCAGGGTTGCCACAGTTCATTAAATACCCCATATCTTAATTTAAAGTTCAGTTCTTTTCTTTGTCAGTTACCTTTTTGCCATTTTGTCTGTCAGATGTCCTTAGTGAGGCTTTCCTATTGTTCCCTCGGAAGTTTTCCCTCTAGTTTTTCTTTATCATCCCATTTTGGGGAACTCTCTCTCCTGTATTTTGCTTAATATTTCTTTTATAAAAGTATATATGTCAGTATGTAACATCAGTCATTCATTCCACTATCAGCTTCTGTAGTGACTGCGCTCTCCTCTTTCACTATCTTATTTTTGTTAGGACCTTCTTTTAATTTTTATCAGTTTCTTTTTACTCCTCTTTACCATTTTTTGTATTTTTTTTTACTCCGTTTTACTCATTTCTATGTAGACATTTTGGTTATACCTTTGATATTTTTTTAAAAATTTTTACTGTTGCAATAGTTTTGTCATGATGTTACAGCTTGAGTTATACATTACATATCTTTAATTAATGATGTCCACAAAGCGAATTATCCATATTCAGTTTTATTTTACATGATGGGAGGGATTTATTTATACGAGATGACAAAATGTCAGCCATGTAAAACTATGAACAGTTTATGCCATTTTTTTTCAATACAGGAGCTATAGTACATTTTCATGATAATGCAAAAAGAACTTGGGAGAGTGTTTCTCTAGTATTATTTGTACGACAATTTAAATGAGAGAAATGGGGGAGAGAAAATCTCTAGTAATTAGTTCAGAATGTTATTAATCTATTAAAGTTAAAAAAAATAAAATCAAAACACTCGACAAATTTAAATAGCAGTTCATATACATTTGGTAGGCCCCGTCCACACGGCAGAGCTTTGCTCGACGAACTTTGTTCGATGTGACGTCAAAAGCGGAGAAACTGCGGTAAAGTTCTGACTTTTCCCGCTGTTTCTCCGCTTCTGACGTCACAAAGTTCGTCGACCAAAGCTTTCAGTGACGTTTTTGTTATATTTGTCAATGACGTTTTTGCCTTGCATTTATTTTAAAGTTGTGCCAATCTCTCAAACTTTTTTTTTTCTAATTTGCTTTTAAGGGTGTTTGATAGGCCTTTTTTTCAGTACGTATATCATTGTCAGTAGGTATATCATTGATTTTTATCAGTACGTATATAATTGTCAGTATATCATTGATATTTTTTTTGTCAGTACTGTATCATTGATTGTCAGTATATTTTTTTTGCCAGTACGTATATCATTGATTATCAGTATATCAGATTATTTTGTCAGGACTTTTATAATTGTCAGTACTACACATACTTCACTTTGCTGGTAGTGGTTTGTGATGTTTTTGCTTTGCATTTACATTCACATTTGTGCCATCTCTCAAAAGTTGTTTTGGTAGGTACATATTTTTTTGTACATTTGTCAGTATTGCACTTCAATTCTTTGTTAGTAATGATTTGTTAATATAATTTATTTAGTGATTGGTTATTAATATTTAACGCCAGTGATGTTTTTGCCTTGCAATTTACTTTGTTTGCAAGGCCCATTTTTTTGTGGCCCACCTTTAAATTTGTCACTGTCAGTACACATATTCAGAATTGAAAAAATACATGGCAGGTTTTGTTTAAAGGCCTTTTAGTATTTAACATTGAACATTTTTGTTGTGTTCAATGTATTTACTGTTTACCTAGTTTTGCAGTAGTAATTTTTAGTTTTGTTTGGTAGTTTTGTTATGGTGATTTTTATTAACTTTATGCATGTAGTGTACTATGGTAACTTTAATTCAGGCGGCTTTCAGAATTCAAATTCTTCTATGTGTAACCAAGTTAAAAGAAATTAAAATAAAATAGTATTTTAATTTCATCAATTTTAGCCAAACTCTCAAAAAACTTACTGTTAACATGCATTCAAACACTTTATTCGAAATATTGTTTATTGTATTTAACTGTACACTACACCACCAGTATTTACAATATGAATATCTATACATGGCGTTGATTTCTAATGATAAAATTTAACAATTTCAGGAATTTGGGATGGCTGTAAAACCGAAAATGGCAAAAGCTTTTATGTGCATTGTCACAAAATTGATTGACGAGAAAGTTTTTTAGCTCTGGAAGAGTGATACAGAAGCTGCTAAGTAGGAATCGCAGGTACTCCAGAGAGAGGAGATCAACAATGAGGCAAGTTTACCTGGATGGTAACAAGATGTTGCAGTTCCTTTGTACTGATCATAGACAAAGTTTCGACTAAATGATGGCAGGAAGATAGTTATCAGAACAGAAGAGAAAATGTTGGTGGCTGTAATAAAGACCAAATTTTACAGCACTGGGAAATGAAGATACAACTAGTAATGTGATAGAACAGATCTACTGGTGTAGCAGCAGAGTATCCCAAGGTCACAGCAGAGTTACCCCAGCATACGGAAAGTGTAATAGGTCAAATGTCCAAAAAACACAGTTGTTTCCCAGCATAAGGGAAGGTGGTGTGGCAGCAGAGTATCCATAGCCACATCAGAGTTTCCCAGCAAACGGAGAGTGTAATAGGCCAGATGTCCTAAAACACAGGTGTGAGTCCAGACATGGAAGGTGGTGAAGCAGCCGTGTATACCAGCATACGTCAAGTATAATAGGCGAGATGTTCTAGAACACTGGAGTGTTTCCAAGCCGATGGAAGGCCATTGGTGGTATAGCAGCCGAGATGTCCCAAGATAGCAGGGAAGTTTCCTAGAATATGGAAGGTGGAGTAGCAGTTGAAATTTCTTAAAATCACAGGATATAGAAAGGAGGTATAGCAGTTTAAATTATATGTCCCAAGACCACAGCAGTTTTCAAGCACATGGAAGTGTAGCAGCTGAAACATTCCAAGATTATAAGAGTTCTCTAGCATATGTGGATAGGAGGTGTAACATCTGAGATGACAGCAAAGTTTCTTGGCAAAGGTGGTGTAATGAGATTTCGAAAGATTGCAGGAGTTTTTCCCAGCTTATGGAGAAGGATGCCTAACAGCAGCCGAGATATCGTCCGGTTTATATAGCTACTCAATATCCAATTGAAATCTTGATAAGGTTCTACTGGGCAACAGTTCTATATATGTCAAGAGGTAAAATTGTAGGTCAGAAGACTTCCAGTACAGGTTGAGAATCCTCGACATCTGATCATTCTCAGCTGTAGCATTGTCATACAGGCAAAGGTGAAATGCGCTTGAGAAAGTTTGTTGTATATGCTTCATAATCATCTCCTTCAATGATTGTTCAAGAAAATGCTGTTTGTTGTATATGCTTCATATTATCTCATTTCAATAATGTACAAAAAATGCGTTTTAGCTGGTATGTTCATCTCGGGTAGCTGTGTTTTTCTTTATAGAGCTTGGAAATTCTACTTTTCATCCTGCAACGATGTCCAGAGATGCAGTTGCAGGAACACCATGTTTTGCAGCACCTCAAGTCTTCCTGATACATGTCCAGAGATGCAGTTGACAGGAACACCATGTTTTGCAGCACTTCAAGTCCTCCTGCTACGATGTTCAGAAGTGCAGCTGTTTTTTTTTTTCCACAAAAGTTTTCGCTTCAACAAAAAAAAATTAAAACTAGCAGCTATACTTTATTTTCATGTTACTATTTAAAGAAAAAAGTTAACAGCGTTAATAAACTTCTAAAGAACACATGGGCCAATGTCTCCTATTAGCCCAAATCCCAGTGACCTAAGGTGAAGCATTTAGTCATTACCTATAATTTTAGAACTTAGAATCAGATCATGGTAAATACATTAGGAAAAATACAATTACTACTTGGCAATGACACTTCTAAGTTTTCGGGAAAAAACACTAAACTTCAAGCCTCACAAGCCAATACAATCAATCTTCTTGCAACAAAAATACGCTGCTATTTGAAAGCAGCTTCGAACCTAAGTGGCAGTGTCTTAAAGAGTTATACTCTTGGCTGTTAAAAATCCCACTGATAGCATCTTTACAAAACCTTTAATTACTTCCGGCTGTCAAAAAAAAAAAAGTTAAATCACCTATTGCCTTACCCTATTGTCAAAACCTTCAGCTTGAAATTTTAGCCGTAAAAACAGTTTAGTTTGCTCTAATATTTTCACCTAAATCACATTTACAATATATATACCATTTTGGTGAACACTCAAGATTCCCAACGGAAAAATTTTAAAACTAATTACTTCATCTTTCGTATCTACAGAAAAACATACGTTAAGAGTCACTGTCCAGTTGCCTTACTCTGCTTCGACTTCACGGAACGATCTTCCGATACAGTTTCACTGGTCAGCCTGGAAAAAGAAAATCTGTTCGAAAAATGCACAGATGTAAAAATTACCTTATAATTCTACGTATAAATTAATTTAGTCTAAAAAAAAAATAAACTGGGGTAAGCATTATTCAGTTTCACTAGCTTTAACGAATTGCATGCAAACGTTCACTTTTCTCAAAAGAAACGTGGGTGGACGCAAAGGATAACTAAATAAAGAGCATATTTAAAAAACAAAGCATTTTGTTGGCGTTTTGAATACTTAAATCTATGTAGTTGAATGGTTAAATTGAAATTAGAGTAACCGTTGCAAAAGATGTTTTTACATTTTAACAAATTACCATTCTCATTACTTAAACTTTGAACTGGCTTGTCCTCACAAAACTTCCATGGCAAATAATTTGGACATTCAAATGCTCGATTGTCGTAAAAGACTTCTCCGCTTTGTAATATACTTAAACACTTTTACATTTTTTTACATATGCAACAGGATAGGTAAACGTGCTAAAAGGCAGAGAAAATAAACCGCTTCACTTCTTTGCTAAAGTTATTCAAATATGAAATGCAGGCCTAGTCTTTTTATTCCTACCTACAAAACGTCGGCAGTTGTCGACTAAATTTTCCAGCATACATGCAAAAATAATACTTCAGCTAAAAGTGCAATTCATTGGATGAACAAACAGGATTTGAGTCTTCACCTAAAATGCTCAAAACGAGACAGTTACACAAAAGTACTACTTTGATTAATTCCAGTTCGATTGAAGGAATCTCACCCACCACTGTGCTATGTAGATTTAATTCCTCACCAACAGAGCAGAATGGAACAAGTGAATAAAACAAAAGCTTTACCACGAAAGAAGAGACTAGCCTAATGGAAGAAACAGCCTTGGATCTGGAATAATTGAACCTGGAAGGATTTGAAAACCTAGTGGTTAAAATTAACTATTTTTATGTCCGAGACGCGAGGTCTAAAAGTTTGTGGTACACGCCTCAAGTTGGCTTGGGCGAAATTTATCTTGCTTTATACCAGGTCTAAGAAATTAGCTTCTAAATAAACTGCTCAAAGCATGTCGCAGTTTTAACCAATAAACTCGAAACTTCTGGAGAAAACCTGCACAATCTAGATCTTAAACACACTGCATTCAAAGTTATCAATTGTGGCAAATGCTTTCAAGAACACGTTAAACGCAACGTACTACGTTGAATCTCACTTAAACCTTTTGCTTTATACATATTGAATCACTTGGCAACAAATTATAAAGAACAAAGTCTCGAAATCTATAAAGTATCTTGCTTACATATTTCAAATAACTAGAAAATTCTAGCAAGTAAGCATCCCAAACGAAAGTCACTAACTAAATTTTGTAACTGCTATCAGTTTTTTTTAAAATTCACTTTAATGGATCATAAAAATATTTTACTTTAGCAAACTAACTGCCCAAGACCTATAGTTAAACAGTACTTTAAAATTATTTATCAATACCCACGATTATTAAATTAACTACGCTGCAACTAATTTGCTTTCCCGAATGTCGTGAAAGTAAACTACCATATGCAAGCGATTTCTAAATAAATGCTCTTCCCCCAAAATCCCAGGTGTCATACGAAAGACAACGGCTTCGAAAGGACGAATCCTACAACAATTTGTACTACGGCCACCAGCGTGATCATTTCAAGATTCACTGAAAGAAAATACAGCACTGGACGGTCTACAACAACCTCGGGGTGACCTATGGACCAATATAAGAGAAAATTTAGAGGATGTCAGTGAACGTAGTACTGTCCATAAACCAACACGGTACAAGGTTTTAATATCTTATCGCCCTTTCAACCTTGTATGATTAAACTAAACAGAAAAAAAACTGCAGTACACAGCAGGATTAAAATAAAAGCTACTCACTTTCAGTGGAGAGTATGATAGTACTATATATATATATATATATATTATATATATATATATATATATATATATATATATATATATATATATCTATATAGATATATATATATATAGATAATATCTATATATCTATCTATATATATATAGATATAATATATATATATATATATATATATATATATATATATATATATATATATATATATATATATATATATATATATATATATAATTTATATATAGATATATATATATATATATATATATATATATATATATATATATATATATATATATATATATATATATATATATATATATATATATATATCTATCTATATCTATATATATATATATATATATATATATATATATCTATATATATATAGATATATATATATATATATATATATATATATATAGATAGATATAGATATATATATATATATAGATGATATAGATATATATATATATATATATATATATATATATATATATATATATATATATATATATATATATATATATATATATATATATATATATATATATATATATATATGTTGTAACCAATAGGGAAAATGGCCTTTTAGGTCTAATGGGCAGGAAAAACGAACAGTTATGTTAAAGTTATAAACTGCTGGTAAATTAAGTTAAATACCTATATTTAGGTTAAAATCTATCATGATTTAAGCTAAATAATGTACTATTTTTGAACAATTAGTAAACAAGAGATATTATTAGTATTATCATTATTAAAAATAATAATAATAATAATAAGGATGTATTATTACATGAATAATTAATAATAATAATAATAATAATGCATGTATTCCATGGTGTCATAAGTCTAGAATATTCTGTTATATAACTAGATTCTGTTATATAACTAAAATCTTGTCTTATAATTAGAATCTTGTGTCAAAAGACTATCAATCATTAGAATCGAGTATCATAAGACTAAAATCTATCATATAGCTAGAATCTCTGTCTTATAACTAGAACTCTTCAAGAACTTTTGACTTGCGCAATCTTTTATGTAAAAAATACAAAAAAAGAGGACTACATATCTCAGGGAATTTTTTATCGCTGTCGGGCATTTGTCATTATCATTAAGATAGGTGTGGCGTGAATGCGGAGCAATTACCCAAGACCTGTTGACCTTGGCTTGACTCACTCACGGAGAGAAAAATTTTTTTTTTTGAATGAGTTGTTAATCAGGACATATTAAAAAAAGATAGACCGATTTCCCTGTAAACAAACACGGTGAAACTGGATTGAGCTAGTTCTCAGTACATATAAAATGAGAGCGATGATAGCCTCGGGCGGTATACTATGTACGCCTGCACACATGATTATGCATGGTGATTTGTATATAAATAGGTCAGTTTCCTTAATCACAGCTCATTCGGAACAGACGGCTACAGGTCAGCAATCTAGAATTAAGGTAAGTAAAATTTTAGACGACAATCCTAAGTACCTTATTGGCTCAGTGAACAGCGTATACTTTACTTACGCTTAGTAACAACGGGTGGAACAGGCAAAGTCTATGTATTATTAATTAATAAGTCTATTTTATAACGTGAACAACATTGGAGTATTGTGCTGTCGAACACTTTCACTGTCAACACCGTTATAGTGGCCTTGACAGTGAGACGAAATTCCTAGAAGTTTGTAGATATACGATTCTTTGCGTTTGGTCTAATTTTGTTGTGAGATACTACGAACTAGCTTTATGTTAAAATACTATATATATATTTAGCTCAATGTGTCAGTAGAGAAGGGATAAAGAGAGAGGGAGATAGAGAGAGAGATTTACGATTATCTCCTATCGTCGTCCGCTTGAGATAACGGTAGACAGGCTGAGAGTGAAAACAGGATGCGTACCTACAGTTCGTTACCTAAGCATAATTTCCAGGTGAATTAAAAGTGGTCAAAATTAGCTATAAGAGGAGAAAATATTACATTTCTTGTACAGAAATCTTCCTAAATATTGAGTTAATTACTCAAACTGTGCAAAGTAAAAGGAGAGAAAATTGTAGAAGACAAAATTTGTCTCGTTAAGAAAGAGAGAGAGAGAGAGAGAGAGAGAGAGAGAGAGAGAAATATTTTGGTTTGAAATCAGCTGTTCTAACCGAGATTATTTCGCCATTGTATAAGTATACTAATAATAATAATAATAATAATTACGTCTCTAATACAAATCGCATTGCAACTTGCTAGTTTTTTTTCCGCGTTTTGCATAGTTTTTTTTTTCTACAAGTGGACGTTTGTCCTGGAATGCATTTCATACGCGTAAGACGTAAACAAACAGCGCTCAAAATGGCGGCCGTTGCTAGCTAGCTATACGAGTCGAAATAGTTCTTCTGTCTTCTGTGTGGCCTCTTTTTTTTTTTCACGCTCAAACGGGTTTTCAGACAAGTTTCCGAGAAATACAGCATATCTTGTAACAGCCTGACAATTCCTGGGCTATCATTAAATGATCAGTGCGCTGTGTGTGAGAGAAACCAGCTCCAATACGTAGGCATGTCTTAGAACAATTGCCGAAATACTGTTTTCAAAAGTGGCGAAAGGGTATACCACCATAGCTCTAAAGACCTTTTCTAACTCCAATGTCAGAAGGATGCGTATAATGTACTTTTTTCTTGAGGGTGGTTATATCGTGATCGTACATCATGGTCCTGTACCACTCGTTTTTTTAAGTGATATGAGACAAACAAATACTTAAAAGTCTATATAAAAGAATGACGAGTTCCTGGAGGCACCTTTATGGCCAAACCTAGAACATTAATGAACTTTTACATTCTGAAAAAATTAAACAATTCTTTCATATAAGAATAGATTTACAACCAACCACTTGGACATTCTTTAAGCAAATTTCTAAAATGATTAAAAAGAAAGTCTTAACATTCTGAATAATAATAAAATTGTATTATTTTCCTATCCTATCTTTATTATTATTTAATTATTATTAAAAGAAACCTATACTATCCCAATATATCACCAATAGATGGTTAGTAAAAATATTCCTAGCCAAATGTATAAATTCAATTATGCTGTGGTCGATACTAATAGGTCCATACTCTGTAACTATATTGAAAATAACATTTTCAGTATTCCTAAAACCTTTCCATCTAATATGGTATAAATTTAAGCTGTGTGATTAGCATTGATGCAGAGAGGATTTTGTTCTCTTACAGTGAATCTGAATAAATCTCTACACAGACTTGCTCTTGCTT
>NC_087215.1:15492225-15542479 GCF_015104395.2 Macrobrachium nipponense | reverse complement strand
ACACACAATATGAAGGTAGCTAGCTAGAACTAGGGAGGCAGCCAGTTTGATTGTGCGAAATTTGGAACATTTGTGTCATTTACAGTCTTGGTCTTGTGATGAGCAATTGCCAGCGTCCATTGTTTTCGTGGGTTTGAGATGAAAATCTCGCTCACTTATGACGAAAATGAAATTATGTAAAAACATATAAAACTGAATTATTTTTTTCATACGTTTCCGGGCTGCAAATTTTGCATGTATGAAACAATTCGACGAAAAGCAAGAGTTGTAAGCGTTGCTACTACCTTTCGCCCTTCGGTGTTAAAAGTCAAAATCGCAGGGGACAAGAGGAAAGGATTCAGTGGGAGGTTTTATGCTCCAAGTTTTTCATATTCAGTTTGTTTAATGGATTCAATAGCGTTTATTTATTCCTTAACGTAGATGTTTGGAAAAAAAACTGTAAAGAAAGATGGGCGAGCAAATTAAGTATCATAAAGAAAAATACGTCTTGCAAACATACATACTTACACTGTAAAACATTTGTCAACAAAATTCACCTCAGGTGAGCTAATATCATCCTCAGCATCGTCGCCTTCAACGCCATGCGAGAAAAAAAAACACAAACAAACAAAGAAACAAACGCAGCGACTACATCAACTGCATTGCCTGGAGATGTCATTCGCGAGAGAAATGACTTTCCCGAGGAAATGAATTCTGCCATAAAATTTCTAACATCGGAAACATCATATCCAAATAGAAGGACGCTTAACTCACACTCACTTTGCCTGTCAGTCCGTCAATGCAGTCAGGAAAACGACACTATTCGACGCGATTTAAGAAGCATATATGTTTTGCAAACGTATTGCAGCAGAGAATTTCATTTGCAGAATTTAATACTCTGATGGAAGCTTTGCTCACACTGTTGCATTTGTCACTCCATCAATTATTTTCTGCAAAATATGACCTGTGGTCAATCGTTGACATTTACTGAAGCGATTTCATTTTCGTCTTTTTAATGCTGTGAGAGGATATTCCAGTAGAAAGCTAATCAGTTTTCAGGTTAATAAAACAAATCTGTTTGACAGTCTCCATTTATCTCTCTCTCTCTCTCTCTCTCTCTCTCTCTCTCTCTCTCTCTCTCTCTCTTGGTAACGCAGGGTATGTCGGTGAAATTCCAAATATTTGTCTATGTAATCTAATGATTTATTTGAATAAACTTGTCATCCACAAACTTTCATCAACATTGATCGGAGGACTGAAGGAGTAATTGTGCTAACTTTGATAAGATAATATCCCCCCCCCCAAACTCAAACACCAATCGCATAAAAACGAATATCACTTTGGTCTGCTTACGATGAGTGACCAAGTGTTGTGTGTGTGTGTGTGTGTGTGTGTGTGGTGCGCGATAGTGCATATAGCTTTTAAAGCCCTATATATATATATATATATATATATATATATATATAGATATATATATATATATATATATATATATATATATATATATATTACGCTACATAGGGAGTAATAGCAGTTCCCTAGAGTTGACAGTGAGGCAATAAGGCAAAAAATAGTTTTTAAGTACTTAACAAAATTAGCAAACAAAATAATCGACAGGAAATGTTGAAGTAAAAGAAGAAAATCTACTATTTAAATAAAGCCTAAGACTGGAACAGCCCCTCCTCCAAGGGAATTCCAAGAACCACCTTCTGAACAAAATAGCAAATCCCCCCTGCCTGTGCCATGCAGCGAATTCCTGGCCACCAAATTCCACCTCGACCTTCTCTTGCTCATTCTTGGGTTCTCTTGGGCCTCTGGAACCTTCAATGTACCCTGAAAGACTGTTCGAAGCCCCGCGGTGCATGTCCCCGGTATCGGTAAGGTTCGGTCGAGTACCTGGGATTTTCACCCACATATATGGTGTCCTTATGTAAATCTCTCTCTCTCTCTCTCTCTCTCATTCTGATGCATTTGTTCTTGATACATCATGATTTATATATATATATATATATATATAGTATATATATATATATATATATATATATACAGAGAGAGAGAGAGAGACCTTACCTTACCTTACAGACCTTACATCTTGTTCGAGGTTGCCCCAGGTCCCTCAGCGTGAGGCACCTCTAATGTCTACCAGAGAGTTGCTAGTACATCTTCCGGTATATTTTGCATCTTCCAATCTTGGATGGTCTGGGATGCAGTTTAGATATTTGTCGAGCTTATTCTTAAACTTACATCTACGCTCACTCCTGATATATTCTCAGATGAGCTGGCAAACGCATTGAATAGACGCTGCATTATCGATGCTGGTGCGTAGTGGATTAATGTCCTGTGTGCTTTCATTATTTTTCCTGGTATAGTTTTGGGCACTATTAATCTACCTCTGCTTGCTCTTTCTGATATTTTTAGTCCATGATATTTTCTGCTATTCCTTCTATCTGTTTCCATGCCTGAATTATCATGTAGCGTTCTCTTCTCCTTTCTAGACTATATAATTTTAAGGATTGTAGTCTTTACCAGTAGTCAAGGTCTTTAACTTCTTCTATTCTAGCTGTAAAGGACCTTTGTACACTCTCTATTTGTGCAATATCCTTTTGATAGTGGGGGTACCATATCATATTGCAATATTCAAGTGGACTACGAACATATGTTTTATAAAGCATAATCATGTGTTCAGCTTTTCTTGTTTTGAAGTGAACCGCCGTAACAACATCCCATTTTTGCTTTACATTTTGCCAACAGAATTGCTATTTGATCATTGCATAACATGTTCCTATTCATCTTCACACCAAGGTCTTTAACTGCTCCTTATTTGTGATTGTTCTCATTATTAGGTCCCTATATGCATATAGCTTTCTTCTCTGTCTCCATAACTTTATTGATTCAAATTTTATCAGAGTTAAATACCATCCTATTTACCTCTGCCCAATCATATACTTTGTTAAGGTCTCTTTGTAGAGCGTCCTATCTTCATCACAAGTAATTTCTCTACTTATTCTTGTGTCATCTGCAAAACTACTCACTACCGAATCCTTAACATTACTGTCTATGTCTTCAATCATAATAACAAACAGTATTGCAGCTACACCGTACCTTGCGGCACACCGGATATTACCTTGGCTTCATCCGATTTCTCGTCGTTTGCAATAACTATCTGTTTTTCTGTTGTGTAAAAATTCTTTTAACCATCTTCCTACTTTATCCACGATATTGTGTTTTCTAATTTTCTTCGCTAATATATTATGGCGGTCTACTTTATCAAAAGCTTTTGCAAAGTCTAAATAAACCACATCTGTTCATTTCCGCTTTTCATATTTTTGAATATGTTCTCACGGTGGACTAACAGTTGGGTTGTGTACTTTTTCCGGTACAAAACCATGTTGTCCTTTATTAAACAAATTATTTTTTATTAAATGTTTCATAATATCTTCATTACCCTTTCATACACTTTCATAATATATGATGTTAGACTCACAGGCCTATAATTACTTGCCTCTAGTCTTGATCCACTTTTGAAAGTAGGGGTAATATATGCTAATTTGTGCTCATCATAAATCTTGCCTGCTATCTACACTTTGTCTTAATAATATTGCAAGTGGCTTTGCGATAGAATGAACTACTTTCTTTTAACAAAATAGCAGGCACTCCATCCGGCCCTGCAGCAGCTCCATTTTTATTCATTAATAGCCTGCACAATATCAGCTTCATTAATATCTATGTCAGCTAATATTCACTATTTTTCATCCCTTACTTCTATATCATTATCTTCATTATCTATTCTAGGGTGAATTCTCTCTTATATCGTTCTGCCAATATGTTGCAAATTTCCTTTTTTCATTCGTTAATCTCCCTTCAATTCTTAGAGGGCCTATTTCTATTCTTCTTTTATTCATCTTCTTCGCATATGAGTATAATAGTTTGGGATTTGCTTGATATTTAATAGGGGTTTTTTCTTCTAAGTCCCGTTTTTCATTTTCTTTTGATTGTATAATCTTTTGTTCTGCATTTTCTATCTTACTTTTTAGTTCTATAACTTTCCATGCATTTTTTTCTTTGCAAGACCTTTTTCACTTCTGATTTCTGGAACAAGATCCTTCTGTCTCTTGGTATGCATGACTGATGTTTACTTTTCTTCTCGGTATATATATCCACTATTTTCTCTAATATTTTATATATCTCCGTATTTTACCTTTATGTCATCACTTACGAAAATGTTATCCCAATCTTTGTTTAATTCTTCATTTATTTCTGGACCACTTTTATATTTTTACTGTAGAAGTTGTATTTTTCCATATCCTTCCCACTTTTTTCATTTCTTGCTTATCTCTGTTTTCACTTGCTTTGGAATGGACTGTTAATTCTATGACATTAAGGTCTGAAATACTCGCATTATAAACTATTATTTCCTTAACATAATTCATCTCGTTCACAAATACTAGGTCTAAAGTATTTCCTTCTTGTTGGCAGGTGATTTATTTGTTGAATGTTGTATTCTAGTAGCATATCTAATAGCTTTTTCGAATTGCCTCTTATCTTCTGCACTACTATTACTCTCTTTTTTATATGTATAAGTACATCCACAATCTCCTATTCGTTCTTCCAGTCTACGAAAGGAAAGTTGAAGTCTCCAGATAGGAGAATAGTCCAGTCCTTGTGATTTCTACATATATCATCCAATTTTTTCTATTATTAAGTCAAACTCTTTAGTATTAGGAGGTCTATATATTACTATGTTCATTAATTTTTCAGATTCAAATTCTACCGCTATTAGTTCACATTCTGAGTTACTATATTTCTCATATATTTTTCCTTGTTTTTTGTCTTTCCCATATATTGCGGTTTCCCCCTTGATTCCTATTTTCTATCTGATCTATAAGTTTGGAACCCTTTATTTGATCATCATTCCCAGTCTCTTGGGAATACCAGGTTTCACTTTATATTCATTATATCTATTTTCTTTTCAATTTGGGTTAGTTCTTCTAAGTACTCTATTTTTCTTTTTGAGTTACTCGTAACTAAACCCTGCGCATTCATCACTATGATGGTTTGCGTGTTTTCTCCTTCATTTAATATTTGTAATAATAAGGATTTTCCCATGTCTCTTTTCCTGTTCTGGTATGTTGTTCTTTTTTTCATTTCCAGAAATTCTGACATTAAAAATCCAACTTTTCCATAATATTTGTTCTTCCTTCATCATAATTATTCATTTTGTGTCTGAATCTGCAATTTTCTCCATATCTGCAATATCCTCTTGCATAATAAAAACAGTTATTATCTCTTGAGTAGAATCTTGGAGCTGATGCATTGAAATTTTTTGCCGACCTCCTGCATATCTCGTTGATGGGCTTGCTTTTTTCTTTTACTGATATTCTTCATTCCTCTCTTTATTTGTTTCTTTCTTATTTTGGAGTTTATTACTTGATTGGTTATTGTTTTGATTATTTTTCAATGGCTACAGGGTGCATATATTTACATTTTTTGTCGAACTTACATCCTTTTCCTTTCTTTAGGTTTTTGCATATTTTTGGATGTAGATCTCTGCAATCATCCTCATAGCCATCTAGGTATGCACATTTACCATAATATTTCATAGTTGTGACATACCTTAGGAGTTTGTAGTAACATTTTTCTCCAAATCTGCAATTCCTCTTTTCAAAAGGTTGCAGACTTTGTCTTTTTTGTATATTCTTTTTTTCCTCTTCCCGTCATTGTGTAGATTCTGGGTAGAGCCTCTTCGGCAATTTCTTTTGTGTTGTCATATCGTAATTTATTTTCTTCGTAGGTATGCTGCTTTATAGCCTCATATGTAGTATCAATGAGTATCTATGCATCCATACTTTTATCTTGTTCTTGTTTTCCTTATCTTTTTCTGTCATTTCAGTTTTGTTATTTCTCTTACGTTTTCCTTCTTCTTCTTCTTCTTCTTCTTCTTCTTCTTCTTCTTCTTCTTCTTATTCCTCTCTCTTCTTCTTCTTCATCCTCAACTATTTGTACATTCAATCTTGATTTAATAACATTGTCTATCCATGGTAGACATGTTGAGCTCAAAAATTCTTGTGTCTTTTCTCATATCTTGCATTACCTCAGACACTGTGGATGGGTCGGAATGTTGCATGCCAGCACATTTTCTGATTAGGTTTTGTGGATTAACTATGCTATACCACACCTTACACAGTTTACATGCTTTTGGCATTCTTTTTCCTAATGCATCAATTAGGATATTCACAAGGTTCACCTTATTCATTTTCTTTGTCGGAATATGTTGGTTTATGTATATTTTTTTTATGAGTCTCTTGACCACTTGGATTTTATTTGGAACTTCTTCAATTATTTTCAAGATGTTTTCATTTGATTTGTTCCAGTTTGAAGGATTGTACCTTCTAATATATCTATGAATGCTTTTGTATCTTTTGGTTAGGACTGTTGCTGATCATAGATCAGAAATGCCAGTTCCCTTCCTGCTACCTCATCGTATTGCGAATCTGCCAAGCAAGCCTAATCTCGCATTTTTTTCCGCAGTTGGAACTTACTGCCATCTTGTTCTGATTTACAGTATTCACTTGATAAACTAACTTAGAAGACGCTTTATCCTACTATTTTCACACTAATCTTATCACCGATAGTTCACGAACACTTCTAGATATTTCTCAAATTCTAGAAGTTTGTTAAACTTGTAATATCTGTTGATTAATCTGACTTCGCGCAGGAACGTCTTACCAAGCAAGATGACTACTAAAGAGAGAGAGAGAGAGAGAGAGAGAGAGAGAGAGAGAGTACATTTTCATTTGCCGTACAACATTTCCAGGTAATTATGAGAAGAACGGTACGACTGAAGATAAAAAAATCTTGGATACGAAAGATGTTAATTTACGGCAAAATTTGTAATACAGAGTATCAAATGCCCTCCCCCCCCAAAAAAAAAAAAAAAAACTGCATAAATGAGAGAATTAGTAAACAAGACAAACACTAAATTTGGATAATGAACAATAGCCCTAAGAAGAACCAAAACTCATAAATAAATGCAATCAGCAAACGAGAACGCAAGAAATCAAAATTCTCAACCTCGTATTATATTAGCAAACAAGAATCCTGGGGGAGAACAGAGAAAGAGAGGAGGAGGATCTCTCCCAGAGGTCCTAAATATTGACTTTCCACTCGTACGCCTCCCCTGCACTCCTCCTCCTCCTCCTCCTCCTCCTGGCTACTCATCCATTTCCAGAAGAAATCTAAACGAAACAAACACCCAAATAAGCATAAACGTTCCCATCAACAACAGGGAAGATCCATTTCCGAGAAGGAATAAGAACAGCGCGAAAGAAATACGAACAAGGCAAAGGATTATAAAATGAACCTTCCTGCGGGGCATAGAGGCAACGCACACGAGAACTGCTTTCAATTATGAAATTTAATATCTGTGTTTAGGTTGTGTGTCTCTGGAAGCGATGTCAGGATGAAGACCGGTTGCTTCTTGAAGGGCGAGAATCGTCACTCACTCTGCCTCAGTCAGGCAGAATCGCACAGTATCTGATTTACACGGAATTTGGGTGATGTACCTACTACATTTTTCTGAAGGAGGGTCGATCCTCAGAAAAAGTGATTAAAATTCATGGAACCGTCTCCAGTTAGGAACCTGTGCTAACACAAGGCCATTTTAATTCAACATCAACTCTCTGTCTCTCTTGCACACACACATGTAGTATATATTGTATATGTGTGTCTGTGTGTATGTGTATATACTAAAGTAGTTAGTTACGTTCGCTATATTGTTGGTTTTCTCTAGGATACAAATATATTTAAGTGGTGCATGATAAAACAATGTTGCATATATATATATATATATATATATATATATATATATATATATATATATATATATATATATGTGTGTGTGTGTGTGTGTGTGTGTGTGTGTGTGTGTATATATATATTATATATATATATATATATATATATATATATATATATAATATATATATACACACACACAGTTCATATGCATAAAACATACCTTCTTTCTAAATGCTTCCAAAAATGTAAAAGCAATTCAAAAGGTTATTTGTAATCCCTTAATTCAGTTTTATGTTTGGAGTGAAAACAAAATTTATTTAACAAAATATTCTCCTTCTTTCTTTCGGGATTTAGTTAATCTTCAGAGGAACTGCAATGTGCAATTGTGACTAGAAATTGCCTATATTTCCTTGTGTCAGAAATTTGCCACATGGTATTAAGGGTCAGATCTGGTTAATTTGGTGAACATGGTTACTAAGGTGTTCAATGTAGTCAAGATATAGAATGAACCTCCTTTAATTGAAAAGGGGTAAGATTTATTGTGACTGTGTTCTCTTCATTGAGTTAAATGAGATTTGTGTGCATCGCTGGCAGAAGACTCAAAAGGTTATCTAATTTTCTTGTGCTTCAGGGAAGAGGAAGTTTAGTTTTTCTATTTAATTTTTTAGCATCAGCTATAGATTATTTTGTCATATATCGCCGACAACGTCTCACCACATCTTGACTGGTCACTCTTCCCAAGTATCAGTCCCTTGGAACAAAATAACTTCATATTAGAGAAAGTCACCCCAAGTTTGACATTTTTCCATTTAATTAAAGGATGCAGGCAATCAGTTTTCTTATTGCATAATAGAAAACTTATTGTTCATACTGTAAAGGTGATGGAAATATTCCCTGCTAACAGTATTACCATAGTCCTTTTTTGTATTTATTAGTTGGTTGCCATTATATGTATCCAAGTAATATCTTGCGAATATGAAAAGAAACTCTTCAATTTGTCCCCAATCACAGAGGGCGCTTCTGGTCGTCAAAGGACACTGAAGTTTTTTCCTTTTTCTTCCTTGTTTAGTGTAGCCTAGTATAAACTACGAAGGAAATTCTGCCCAAATTCGAGGTCTATAATCTTTGGGCCAAGCGTTCTCCCGGAGGGAAGGTCAGCTTGCTTCAGTTCTTGATATTTTTGTGGTTTTAACCCTGGAAGAAGCCTTATTTTTCGGCAGATTATAGACTAAGTAAGTATTTTATTTATTATTTTTATTTCTTGGTCGTGAATACGCCATGTGCCGGCTTTTTTTTATGTATTTAGTTTGTAGCCGTTTTTTAAAAGTTATCCTGTTAATCTAAACATTTATATTTACATACTTGTGAAAGTTATACGGTTTATTAATACATTTGCCGAGTTATAGAGTTTATTTTTATCCTGTGTATTAAAACATTTACAAATTGAGTTATTCAGTTTACAAATAGAATTTTACGGTTTATTTTATCCTGCAAAAAAAACCGTCTAATATAATATTCACCTCTGGTTTATCGACACTTGAGAATGTTGATGTTCCTAGAAGTATAAACAAACCAGAAACTATATCAGAGTTCTTGCTCTCTCTGGTATTCGAACTTCAGTAGAAGGAAACGAGACCTCTGCTCTTCAAGTTCAGTGGGTCGTGGCCTGTCTCTCAACTCTTCAAGGATCAAAATGATTACCGGAATGGTCAAATTCCCTATGCTGAAAGAGATTACGAAATTGGAATAAAGTTATTTCCAAAAAAAAAAAAAGGGGGTGGGAATTGAGGATGAGCATTACAACAGCCTTCCTTCCCCTTGGAGTTTGGCCATTTGTATACAACTCTACCCTTCATAAAGCGGAACTAGCTGCAAAACTCATTCATTAATTACCCCCTGCATCTGTGAACGATGACAGGACACCAGCTGTAAAACAAGCAAAATGTTTTGCACTTAAAATTTTGACCTTTGTGAAAACCACACAAGTAAAACTAACGAAAGTTTCGTTGGTCTTGGTCAATGAAAAGTGGGAGGATTTATTGCGGCGAAGGGAAATAGTTATTAATGTAAAGCACAGAAAATTTAACTTTAAAAAAAAATGACAATTTGACTATACTTTCAATACAAGTTGGTTGACAATTTGACTATACTTTCAATACATGTTGGTAAGTTATATGGTTTCTTCATTCACCTGTAGTATCACTTTCGACACGCAAATCCTGATTATTATAATACACTATGTACACATTTATTAATGGGGGTGGGGAGGATTTCTGCTAAATTATTTAAGTCTCAGAACAAATCTAATGAATTTTCTTAGACGCAAGCAGCTCCGTTCAATTCCGAGTGACACCAATTGCTAAATAAATAACCTTTCGATTTGCCCAATTTTCAGCATGAGAGAATGAGTAAAAACGAATGTTCTCTCCAAACACATCCTGCAAACAACTACTTTATAAAATAAACACCTTGTAAACCAAACTTCAAATGGGACGATAAATAAATTCGCTCAATTCAAGTAGAACAGACAGTACTACTAACAAAATGTCTCGGATTTTAACTGCAGGCTTTCTCCTTTCCTGATACCTTAAGTCTTAGTACATAAGAAAATTGTCATTGGACGACCACAACAGAACTTTAATATGGTAGGCTACCACAAAAACATTTTGAAATAGAGCCAGATGTCATCCTAATCGGTCAACTGAGGACTTTTGTTGTGGTATCTTGAAAACTTACGTCTAACCTGTCGGATGTTTAAAATCCAAACTGAAATGCAAGCATTGCATACATTCTAGACTCATTAGTTCAAGAATTACGGTTCGTTACTGAAATTGTTCGTTGCTTTGAACATTTAAAGGACTCAAAAACTGAAAAAAGTAAACGCATGAAAAGAACGAAACCTGCGGGTGTTATCTAAGCAAACATAGCTATAGTTAAGGTAATCTTAGCAAAAAAGTATAATCGTCTGGGTCAAGGGTAAAATCATATAAGCCATACTAACTGGTATATGCCACAAAAAATGATTCCTTTGGTTTATTTTTTTATTTCATGTCCCATTACGCAATCTATTCTCTAGGTTTTCAATATTCTATTTTGAACTACTTCAAGCAAAGTCTTTCAAGAGGTAACTATGTAGTAACCGTCATTTAACTACCATATGTAACTATTCAATATTCATAATGCACCTTCGATATGCATCAAGATACAATCTTAACATGGAAGGACCGACTAATAAGTGCAGATACCTGTTCATTATTTTTAAGCTATAGATAAGCAAATAAGCTCACTACCGAGTGAAAAGCCCCAAACAAAACGTTAGCAATGCCTAGTCATTTTCTGAAAAACAAAATTCTTGAAGATGAACGAGTGTGTAGCAGGTTGATATAGGAGTGGATTTGTCTTACGGAAACCTTATCAGAAGCTGTAGACAACTGGGGCAACATCAAGATTTCAATAAGAGCCAACAAACCTTGGATATCGAATTTTAAAAGAGGTTTAGCTGACGCTAAAATGGCACCGCATACTAACTAGAATACTTTGCACGGCAGGAAGAGTTAACGGTCTGATAATTGGAACTGGGAATAATAGTGAATATACCAAAAGGGGACCAGAATTAATTTGATTAATCAGATGCATTGCTCTTTATTATTCGATGTAAATATTAGGTAATCTCATCCTCGATGGTTTAAAAAATATTAAACCTCATTCATAACGCCAATACATTTGACAGCGTCCAAATAACCGTTAACGATCCACTTCACTGAAATTTCCAATTAAACTTCAAAATTACACTGTTTCACGAACAGTTACTGTTGATTTTGTCTAATACAAACTGGTCACCTTCACTACTGGCCCTTCCCATACATTTTGTAACCAAGTGGCTGGTGATTGAAGAGAATGATCAGACTGGATTAAACTACTGATTTTCTACCTACAAATGATGAAATGCAGATCTATGAAATGTTTACGAAGCCTTTAAGACCACATAGCTTTGCGCTAAATGAAACTCTAGACAAAAGGAGTAAGGAGGTCGAAGCTTTCAAATTGTTTAGACAATATACATAAGTTTCTCAGAGTTAGAATTGGGGGGGAGGGGGGGGGAGTCAATTGAAAGGAAACGATGGGCCAGCTGAATAGGACTCCAGTTTAAGAACTGAATAAGAGGAAGCAACAGGTATCAAAAGCGTAAGATTAAAATATGAGAGCAAAATTCACAAGGTAAATAGACAAAGTCGAATGAACGTTTGGCAGTGGGTGAGCAGTGGCTTGTGTTGTTGGCACCTATTGCCGTGCCACACGCACGATCATGGCGAACTTTAGTTAAAATTAAAACTACTGAGGGTATAGGGGGCAACACTTAGTTATGTTTGAGGACTGGATGATCAACGTATCAATTTGTAGCCCTTTAGCCTCAATAGCTTCTGACATCTGAGGGCGGACAGGAAAAGTGAGAAAGGACAAATAACCATCTAGAGTTTTTCACAGAAAAAAAAAAACTAGATTTTGATTATCTGCCTATACATTCAACTTTCAAACCTAGTAACACTTAATACCTCACTGGGGCTTGGCCTTATGCTCAATCATTTCTTCAGCTGGTGGCAATTCTGTGTTATTATTTGGAAAGTAACACTAAGATATTAGATTGAATAGACCTTTTACTCTAGAAGTAAACAGCTCTGTTTGAAAAACATGCTGAAAACACTGTTGCAGACAATCCGTCCTGAGTAAGATCGACCCCGAATCTCCATTAACAATCACTAATCTTCAAGAGCCTTTTTCTCAGATTTTGACTTTCAGAATAAAGACATTGCTTTCATTTATATTAAACTGTGGAGCCTAAAACTGCCTTCTGAAAAAGGTCAAGGGAATTACCAGGTTTTTATTTTATCTTTTTATTAACCTCGCACAGATTACATTTGTGCAAGTAAAAATAAACCTCCCAAAAACATGAGGACAATAACTAACCACTAATTCTGAATTGGAAACCATTTTTGAAAACTCACCAAGCCTCTAACGGACACTGTTTCGACTTGCACAGCTCAGTCAGAATTTCTGCAGTGTATTTTGTAAGATTTTTTTTACAAAAGTTTTCGATTCAACAAAAAAAATTTAAACCAGCAGCTATACTTTATTTTTATGTTACTATTTAAAGAAAAAAACTTAAACATCGTTAATAAAGTACTAAAGACATGGCTTATGTTCTATATTACCCAAACCAAATCCCAGTGGCCTTAGATGAAGCATTTAGTCATTACCTATAATTTTAGAATAAATTTAGAATCAGATCATGATAAATACATCAGGAAAAATGTAATTACTACTTGGCAATTACGCTTCTAGTTTTCGGGATAAAACACTAAACTTCAAGCCTCACAAGCCAATACAATCAATCTTCTTGCAACAAAAATACTCTGCTATTTGAAAGTAGCTTCGAACCTAAGTGGCAGTCAATTAAATAGTTATACTCTTGGTTGTTAAATCCCACTGATAACATCTTTACAAAACCTTGTAATGGTAGATCTAGGGTACTTATCCGCGGCGGCCTAGACTATGGCAGTTGCGGTTTTTCTATGCAGTTTTACCTACTGAACAAGAATTTTTAAGTAATATTTATTCGGACGACTGTAATTAACCAACACCCAGGGCCAGTACTAAACACGGCGAAATACATTGGATGTCCCAATCCCTAGTGGATGTCGTATCCGCGGTTACGTTCCTTGCAGTCCGTGCGGACTGCTTCTGTAGAAATTACCCTTGTAATTAGTTCCGGCTGTCCATAGAAAATGTTTATCACCTATTGCTTTACCATATTGTCAAAACCTTCAGATTGAAAATTTAATCCATAAAAACAGTTTCGTTGGATAATATCTTCACCTAAATTACAATGACTACAATATATCAACCATTAGGGTGAACACACAAGATTCCCAACGGCAAAATTTTAAAAGAATTATTTTATCTTCTGTTATCTATATAAAAAAAAAACACGTTCAGAGTCACTGTTTTGTGAATTCCTAAAAGTGCAAAGCTCTGTCCAGTTGCCTTCCTTAGCTTAAGACTTCATGGAACTATCTTCCGATACAGTTTCACTGGTCAGCCTGGAAATAATAAATTGTGTTATAAAGATACAGAGTTCAAAATTACATTATAATTCTATGTATACATTTATTTACTCTACACAAATATTTAAACTACAGTAAGCACTATTCAGTTTCACACTAACGAATTTGGATCACCTTATATTCATTTTTTTCTCAATTATAATTTTGCCTACGTCAAGGTAATTTATGGACTTAATTCCAATTGAAAAGTGGATGGACACAGGAGTAATTAGGTGGAGCATTTTTTTTAAATTGAGCATTTTGTTGGAGTTTTGAATGCTTAATCTAATACGTATAGCTGAATAGTTAAATTCAAATTAGAGTGGCCGTTGCAAAAGATGGTTTTTACATTTCAACAAATTACCATTCTCATTACTTAAACTTTGAACTGGCTTGTCCTCACAAAACTAACATTGCAAACAATTTGGACATTCAAATGCTCGATTGTCCTAAAAGACTACTCAGCTTTGTAAAATTCTTTAAAACTATTCCGCATATAAATTTAGTTCCACACCAAATCATATTTTTCCTCGGTACCCATTTCAATGTACACTGTTTTACATAAGCAACATGAAAAGTAAACACTCTAAAAGGCAGATAAAGGTAAAATAAAACTGCTTCTTGCTTCTTTGGTAAAGGCACTTAAATATAAAATGCTTGAAGAGCCTTTTTCCTCCTACTTACAAAACCTCGGTAGTTGTACACTTAAAAGTTTCCAGCATACACTAGAATATTTATTTGGTTACTTTAATAACACCTGAAAATTAGCGCACAAATGATAGTTCTGCTAAAATGTGCTATTCATTGAATATGAACAAACATGATTAGTGTTTTTGTCCTAAAATGCTCAAGACAAGAGTTACACAAATGTATCACTTCAAATTTTACCAGTTAGATTGGAGGAATCTCACCCACCACTGTACAATCTACATTTAATTTCCTACAAGCAGAGGAGAATGGAACAAGTGAGTAAAACGAAGGCTTGGCGACCAAAGAGGAGACTGCCTAAATGGAAGAAACTGCCTTGGATCTGGAGTAAGTAACCTGGAAGAATGTGAAAACCTATTGGTAAAAATTGCCAACTAGATTTTTCAGTCTAGAGCGCTAAGTATAAAAGCTTTGTGGTAGACTCATGTTGGCTTGAACGAAATGTATCATGCTTTATACCAAGTCGAAGAAACCAGGTTCTAAAACTGTTCAAAGCAAGTCGCAGTTTTAACCAATAAAATCGAAACTTCTGGGAGAAACCTGCACAATCCAGAAATCCTCAACGGTCTACATTCAAAATCATCAAAATTTGTCACATGCTCATGGTTCGTAACATATCACCCTAATCTTCACCTTCACCAAGGACATGTAAAACACAGCGTACTGAGTTGAATCTCATACCCTTCGCTTTATACATAATGAATCACTTAGCAAAAACTAAAAAAACTATAAAGAACAAAGCCTCGAAATCTACAGGGTATTTCTTTAAGACTTACATATTTCAAATGAAAAGAAAAGGAAAAACTCTAGCAAGCAAGCATAACAAACATAATAAGTCTCCAATAAATTCTGTAACTGCTATCAATTATTTTTTTTAATCACTTTAATGGATCATGAACATTTATTACTTAAGCAAACTAATTGCTTTTTAATACTTTTTCCATTACGACAAGGCTGAAATAATGAGACTGAATGAGTATTGCATTCTCATTCAATCAGTAGAAGTTGTATAGATATTTATTTGGTTTAATTACGGCAATACAAAATTAATGAAACTATACATTCTCAATCAAATGAAATCATTGAACAAATAAATACAGTAGGTAAATACGAGAAACACAACAGATCAAATGAGTGTTAATTAATCAGAATGTGAATTCTTTCGATTTTTTTTTCTTTCAAGGTAAAAAAATTAAAATATGTAAATAACTTGTCTCACTGAAGTGAGGACTTCAAGGACTGTTAACAACTCTAATCGAAGTTGTTGGAGTGACTGACAATATTCATCATACAAATTTGCCCTTTTTTGGATACTACTGGCTTTTCTATTTTGCCAAAATCCTTCATCAGATCAATCTTTGTAATGTTAAAGGCCTCACTTCTGGAAACTGTACCAGATGGCGTATAATAAGGGCCGGAAATAGAGCAATGGAAATAACCCCAGAACACAACTCAGTGGACGATGGAACTACCACTTTTAAACGTTCTCTCTCCTCTCTCTTCTCTCTCTCTCTCTCTCTCTCTCTCTCTCTCTCTCTTCTCCTCGTCCGCAAAAGGGGACATCCGTTCATTGAATGCCGATGTAAACCGAAACCCAAGATGACTTCGTAAGTAGATGTGAATACGCACAGAAGGACCGAAAAATGAGACAAATGAGTGAGACAACGTTGTAAGTCACTCGAGAGCAATCGACTCTTTATGCCAATCAGACAGAAATCAAAGCTATCTTGGCCGAATGCGTTTTGGAAATACAGATCAGTACAGATGACGAAGAGAGAGAGAGAGAGAGAGAGAGAGAGAGAGAGAAGAGAGAGAGAGAGAGAATCTGCATGTATTGGTGACGAGAGAAAGGGCATTTGAAGTCTGTGCTTCCATTGTTAGAGTTTGCAAATGAGCTGGGATATCGCTTTTTTTTTATAAATTATGCGCGGAGTTAATCAGGCTTGTGAATAATAATTTTAATAATATTCATTTATATTTATAATATGTTTAATAGTGATAAGGTTCATGATAATTCCCTGTTTATTTATTTATTTGTTTAGGGTGGTAATCATTAAATGAATATTGGAAAACTGCTGCAATATTCAGACCAGTCTTCAAAAGACTGAAAGGTTGTAACTGGGTAAACTAATATCTGTCTCGTATCTGCTGTGCGATGAATCACTTATAATATTTAAAGTGTTAACATTTGCCATCTTTACAATTGGTGTATAATGTTTGTACGGCACGAACATCATACAGAACCGCAACTTTACAATTTAGCTGATAATATTTTGCAAAAGTTCGGCCATTGTTAGTTTTTTCGATGAACTTCAAGGCCTGATAGGTGAGGGTTTTTTAACACTCCTTTTTTCACTGTAAATTTGAATTAGCTAGAGCTAGACTGTTGAAGCTTGAAGGTCTTTGGCTTTGAAACATAGTTGTGTTTTTCATTGCCTATTTTCAAGAAGACCGGAGAGAGAGAAAGAGAGAGAGAGAGAGAGAGAGAGAGAGAGAGAGAGAGAGAGAGAGAGAATCAAGAAGGGATGGCAGTTTGGAAAAATATTGGTAAGTAGCAAGAAATAGTCTTTATTTGTACATATATTTGTGCGTATATTATTTTTTAACCCTACACCTTTTGTCGTACTGTAAGAGTTAAAACAGTATTTAAACGAAGTCTATTCGTAGACTGGAATGATCTAGTTTTGGGGTCCACCAGAAAATAAAGGGAAAATAGAGCAGATTCGCGGAAGGAACAAAGGAAAAAAGCTGCAGTTGGTTCTGGACAGATGAGGTGGAAATGAAGGTGTGAGATTGATTAAATACGAGTAGAGTCTCTCTCTCTCTCTCTCTCTCTCATCGTTTCAGTTCGATCTTCCCTCCTCGAATTCTGTTTCTTCGGGACGGGGACCTCCAGACATATTTTATGTCACCTGATATGCCATCGTGCTCGGATCTTATATTATCTCTGATGGGTCGGGAGAAGTCCTTTCGATTTTTCATGCTTCTTTGATGCTCTCTCTCTCTCTCTCTCTCTCTCTCTCTCTCTCTCTCTCGGGGCAACAGGAGCTCCATTCATTAAACCCAGCGTCAGTTGAAATCTCAAATGACTTCGGAAGGATCGGCTGATCTGAACTTTACAAAATCCCTCGGCTTCATTCCTTTTCATTTCGTCTCTCAGGATTGCGAGGCAATGGAGGAGGTATTTGTCTTGATATGAGACGAAAGACCATTTCATCAACTTTGCAAAGACTCCAGGCTGCTAAGATGAAGGTCCTAGAAACGGGCGTTTGAAAGCCAACTCGTCCAGGATGAATGTCAGGATCTCTTTTCCTCAATCTACTGAATTTCAGGTACAACTACTGGATAACTGAAGTTAAAATAAAGGAAAGTTCATGACGTCATTCCACTGCACTTGACAGATGTGAGGGATCCCCAGTGTTACTGTAACGGATAATGGTAGGTAATTGATGTAACAGTTCCATTACCTTGGTTGAATTACGCTATTGCATTGCACCGGGATTTGCAGCGTTACGTTGTCAGTTGAAGTATGTTGGTCTTATTCTGCTTGATGACAGCATATGCCATTAGTGGAATAACTAATTCGCTTTGCTGGGAATGCAAGGTGGCTTTGGTCTGAGAAATCCAAGCATTCAAATGGTGGGTCCCACAGCGTTAATAAGGTTTTTTTTCTTCTTTCGATTGAAACGGGAATATTTGGACACCACTGCATTAACTGAAACGTTAATGAAGTTGCTTCATATATGTTCCAAGAATGTACTGATTATTGCTAAAACACAAGCAATATGCTTTCATCCGAGAGTCACTTTGGAAATTATGTGACAGAATCGACTTCTATCTGTCATTTACAAAAGCTCCGAGAAACGTTTTCTTTTCCTTCTTTTGCATTTCGGCATTTTGTGTTCAGGGCCTGCTGAAGAGAAAGGAGGTGGACAGTCGTGAATAGAACACGAAGAATGCCTTTTTTTCTCTCTCTCTCTCTCTTCAGGAAAAAGTAGAAGGGAAGGAATGTTGGAATTAGCATATTGATTTGGAGTGCCTAAGATTGCTCATTTTGGCAGTATTTTAATCTAAATTCTCTCACTCGCCTCGTATACGTATGTGTATACATACATACACACACATATATATGATATATATATATCTATATCTATATCTATATATATATATATATATATATATATATATATATATATATATATATATATTATATATATATATATATACAGAGAGAGAGAGAGAGAGAGAGAGAGAGAGAGAGAGAGAGAGAGAGAGAGAGAGAGACGTGTGTCTGTGTTATTAATCATACTTATTCCTAAGGGCCAACTGCGCAAACTCATTTCCATTTATTTTCCTTCTCCAAAAAAATAAGCTTTGAAATATAAGCTTGATAATCTTGTATAAATCATCTCTCTCTCTCTCTCTCTCTCTCTCTCTCTCTCAACAATTTGATCGTAGATTTCTGTCATTCCTGACGACAGCTCTTCTTGGCTCCCGGCGTGATAGAATTGGCGCCGGGTGGGAATCGAGTCGAGTGACACTGAAAGAAACCGATTATTCTTCTCAACCCTTTGATAGTCGCCAAGACTTTCCGTTTCGGGTTTTTCGTTCGTCACTTGGGTCCTCGTTTATGTATTCTTGGTATTTATTCCCCTCCTAGTTCCTCGTTGGACGAGTGGCTTACGTGCTCGTTTACCGATTCGGTAGTCGCGAGTTGGACTCCCGCTCCGCCAACGTTGAATCAGAGGAATTTATTTCTGGCGACTAGAGATTCATTTCTCGATATACTGTGGTTCAGATCCCACAATAAGCTGTAGGTCCCGTTGCTAGGTAATCATTTGGTTCCTACCCATGTAAAAGTATAATCCTGCGGGCCAGCGTTTTGTTCCTCTCCTGAGGCTATAGTCTTCCGGTTCTGATGTGGCGGAATGTTTCCACGAGGGAAAAGGTTGATAATTATAATAGAAGATAACAATAGAAGTAGAGCGATGATAATAGTGTACTAACTGATGAGACAATAATATATACTCCATGAATTTCTGAAGCGATACTCAAAGTCCTCTCTCTCTCTCTCTCTCTCTCTCTCTCTCTCTCTCTCTCTCTCATCGACATGTGATGATTCGATTCATATCAAGCCGGAACGCCAGAACCATGTTCCGATTACTGGTGTACCTGGTAGATAGTTGACTGTGGTGCAATAACCATGGTGTGGAGGGCATGAGGTTAATAACTTCATTCCATATGACTTGATGAGAACTGGACTGGATATATATATATATATATATATATATATATATATATATATATATATATATATGTATATATACTATATATATGTAGTATATATATATATATATATATATATATATATATATATATATATATATACATACATATATATATATATATAATATAATTTAATTTGAAACGCTGAAACTCGCAACGTCATCGCACTGGACGCTTTAAATGATACAAATTAATGGGGTTAGAGTTAATTGCTTTATGTAATTAGGTAAAAAAAATATTTCATTAGTTCGAAATAAAGAAAATCGTAATAAGGGGCTGCCAGTGATTGTAATTGGATGGTAATTTACTTGCATATTTTTGGATGAATTAGACATTCATTTCTATTAAACCTGCCTTAAAGTATACGATCCCGTGGTCCAGTGGTTACCGGCTCCTCCTCCACATTACCATCCTCTCCTCACAGTGGATAAAGTCTTCATGTTTTGATCCCCGACACTTGGTTCGTACCTGATAGTTATTCGAGTGTGGTGGGTAGTAGCCAAGGGAGGACATTGGCCTTGCAACTTCATCCCAAAATATTTATTTCGATCCCCGAAAGAGGAAAGCTTATTTGGCAGCTGATTGGTACCGGATAGTTATTCGAGTGTGGTGGGTAGTAGCCAAGGGAGGAAGAAATGGGGCTGCCAACTTCATCCCCAAAATATTGGCCAAGACCCGGAAAGTCAATACTCTTTGAAGTCCCCTTATATGTGCATGAATGCGTGTGTGTGTGTGTGTGTGTGTTCATGACAGAAATAAACTTACGTTTTTTATTTGTAATAATTAGATTCCAAGATCGTCGTCATCATCCCCAGAAACAAAAACCAAATATAAAAACTTGTCCAGCACCCCGCCGTGCTTTTAGCTTTTATCTTGGAATCTCATTTTCTGTTAATTTATTTTGTTGTTAATCGTTTTTCTTGTCCCTTGTTATTTTTTTCAAAGGACAACCGAATTTTTCAACTGTTGATGGATATGGCCAATGCTTTTATTAAGCTACAGTAACTATATTATTTTTGGGGGAAATGAGGCAAAGTACTTTGAGAACAGAGGTGAGGGTTTTTTTTTTTCCCCCGCGATTTTATCGTGTTGGTCTGTTGACTTTGATTTTTTAGTTCTCATTGTTATTTCTTAATAAGGATTCATTGTTGCGTTCTCTCTCTCTCTCTCTCTCTCTCTCTCTCTCTCTCTCTCTCTCTCTCTGACTGTGTATGTGGCTGTGCTTTTGTGCAGGTCCAATTATGTACTAGGCGTACATAATCGGAATCCTTTGTTGCCTATACCTGTTGACTTTATCAAACAGAATTGACTCACTAGCAATATATATATATATATATATATATATATATATATATATATATATATATATATATATATATATATATATATATATGTACACACACACACACACACAATATCGAAGGTAGCTAGCTAGAACTAGGGAGGCAGCCAGTTTGATTATGCGAAATTTGGAACATTTGTGTCATTTTCAGTCTTCGTCTTGTGAAAAACAAATTGCCAGTGTCCATTGTTTCGTGGGTTTGAGATGAAAATCTCGTGCTCTTTTGACGAAAAGGAAACGATGTAAAAACATATAAACTGAATCACTTCTTCTCAAACGTTTCCGGGCTGCAAATTTTGCAAGTATGAAACAGGTCGACGCAAAGAAAAAGAGTTGCAAGCGTTGCTACCTTTCACCCTTCGGTGTTAAAAGTCAGAATCGCAGGGGACAAGAAGGGAAAGGATTCAGTGGGAGGTTTTATGCTCCAAGTTTTTATATTCAGTTTGTTTGATGGATTTAATAGCGTTTATTTATTCCTTAACGTAGAGGTTTGGAAAAAAAAAACTATAAAGGAAGATGGACGAGTAATAATGCAAAATAAGTAGCATAAAGAAAAATACGTCTTACAAATATACATATTTACTTCCATACACTAAAAACATTTGTCAACAATATTCACCTTAGTTGAGCTAATATAATCATTATCATCAGCGTCGCCTCCAACGCCATGCCAGAAAAAAACACAAACAAACAAAGAAACAAACGCAGCGACTATATCAACTGCATTGCCTGGAGATGTCATTCGCGAGAGAAATGACTTTCCAGAGGAAATGAATTCTGCCATCAAATTTCTAACATCGGAAACATCATATCCAAATAGAATGACGTTTTCCTCACACTCACTTTGCCTGTCAGTCCGTCAATGCAATCAGGAAAACGACACTATTCGACGCGATTTAAGAAGTATATATGTTTTGCAAACGTATTGCAGCAGAGAATTTCATTTGCAGAATTTAATACTCTGATGGAAGCTTTGCTCACACGTGTTGCATTTGTCACTCCATCAATTATTATTGCAAAATATGACCTGTGTCACTCGTAGACATTTACTGAAGCGATTACATTTTCGTCTTTTAATGCTCTGAGAGGGTATTCGAGCAGAAAGCTAATCAATTTTCAGGTTAAACAAAACAAATCTGTTTGACAGTCCCCATTTCTCTCTCTCTCTCTCTCTCTCTCTCTCTCTCTCTCTCTCTCTCTCATTCTTTATGCATTTTTTCTTGATACATCATTTATTTAGGGTATCAACTTAGAGAGAGAGAGAGAGAGAGAGAGAGAGAGAGAGAGAGAGAGTACATTTTCACTCACCGTACAACATTTCCAGGTAATTATGAGAAGAATTGTATAATTGAAAATAGAATAAAATAAAAATCTTGGTTACGAAAGATATTAATTTCCGGCAAAATTTTGAATACAGAAAGAGTATCAAATGGCCCTCCTCCCCTTAAAAAAATGTATGAATGCTTTAATTAGTAAACAAGACAAACACTAAATTTATGTAAAGGACAATAGCCCTAAGAAGAACCAAAACTCATAAATAAATATATACAATCAGCAAACGAGAACGCAAGAAATCAAAATTATCAACCTCGTATTATATTAGCAAACAAGCATCCTGGGGGAGAACAGAGAAAGAGAGAGGATCTCTCCCAGAGGGTCCCTAAATATTGACTTTCCACTCCTACGACTCCCCCTGCACTCCTCCTCCTCCTCCTCCTCCTGGCCACTCATCCATTTCCCAGAAGAAATCTAAACGGCAAACACCAAAATAAGCATAAACGTTTCCATCAACAACAGAGAAGATCCCTTTCCAAGAAGGAATAAGAACAGCGCTAAGGAAATACAAACAAGAAAGGAATATAAAATGAACATTCCTGCGGGGCATAGAGGCAACGCACACGAGAACTGCTTTCAATTATGAAATTTAATATTGTGTCTCTGGAAGTGACGTCAGGATGTTTCTCAGAAGACCGGTTGCTTCTTGAAGGGCGAGAATCGTCTCTCACTCTGCCCGTCAGTCGGGGCAGAATCTCACATTATCTGATTCACACGGAATTTGGGTAATGTACATTTTTCTGAAGGAAAACATGATTAAACATTCATGGAACCGTCTCCAGAGTTAGGAACCTGTGCCAACACAAGGCTATTTTAATCCAATTTCAACTCTGTATCTCTCTAACACACACATGTATGTATGTACGTATATATATATATATATATATATATATATATATATATATATATATATATATATATATATATATATATTCTTTATATATATATATATATATATATATATATACATATATATATATATATTATATATATATATATATATATATATATATATATAATATTTATATATATATATATTAGGGCTTGTGCCTTGTTTGATAAGGCGCCCTATGAGGTAATGTTAGACTAGCGATAATCTTACGCTAAGTCGGTTGGTATTGCACTTCCATCTTCAATGGAGTGTCTGGGGGTTTGTAGATCACTTACGAAGTCGGTATTAATCTTGTTGGTTATTACGACGATGTGTAAACTCATGGTGAGGAGGTTCTTGTAGAAAACACTAAGTATAAAAAATTATATATTCTTCTGAAGTTTTACATGGTGAAGATCAGATATGATTGTACAAGTCTTCTAATAAAACGATAGCTTGATCGCTTCTGCCAATGATGATGGCTAATCCTATTCCTCTACATGATAAAGCTTAGGTAAAGAGGTACAGGTCTTCTAATGACGATAGCTAACTCTCTTCTGCCCGTCTACCATCTCTGTTACAAGTTATGAAGGAACAGACAGTAGTTCGAACATATGATGACATACCAATGACATAGTTTCATACGAACACATCAATCAAAAGAGACACGCTACAGATCACGTAGGCCGTTTGAATAATAGTCGGGGTTGTTGTCTCAAGCAGGGAGCTTGGACTAATGTTTATAAACAATTGAATGACTACAGGTGACGGCATGTCAACTTAGCCTACATACTTATTGTATACGTCATCTTTAGCGTCTCTAGTCTGATCACATTCCTGCAAGCAATCTGGTCTTTTATATATATGGGACTGAACATTCCATATTTTTTATTATGTAAACACTTACATTGCTCGGTCAGCTACCAAAACCAACTACTGAATATTACTCAAACTTGACTTGCATTTGACTTATAGGAGTGTGAATACAGACACTATGTGGAATAATATATATATAAGTGAATAAAAATTCATTGTGTACATGAATTGATTCAAGTAATAAAATATAAAACAATGATATTGGTAAATAATAGTGATCACGGATATATAATGATACAGTTTTCACTTCATCTCATTAAGATACATATGCTACAGAAAATACTAATGTACTCTGATAATTGCATAGAATGAAGATTAACATGATAAAAATCATATTTTAACTGATAAAAAATTTCATATATGAATTGATAAAATTATTAATGTTTATGCTGATTGATTCGTTGATTTTTATGCTAAATGTTATATATCTGATACATTAATCAATATACTAACTCATATAACTGCAGATATTGTAAGATAAAAGGTAACAGATTGATTATAGGCTACCTGATTTGTTTATACATATGTATATGGATTCATATAATTATGATTAATATATGTGCACTTTAAATAGATTCCTATTGCGTACACGCAAAGATATATTTCGATTCCGTTATTTATGATCATTTATATATAGATTCTAGTGCGTTACACGCAAAAAATATATTTCGATTCTGTTATTTATGATCATTTATATATAGATTCCTATGCGACACGCAAAAAAATATATTTCGATTCTGTATTTATGATCTTATATATATAGGATACATGACCGAGGTTATACTACTTCACATTTACTAGCTTTCGAACCACTTTTCGTCCATTACACAGTTCCAGACAACCACCTATGGCCAATGAAACGGCCGATTTCACAGGGTTGAAAACAACAAGGGGGCAAAATTTGGCCTGGGGCGGGTCCAACGTTCTTTTAATTTTTTGCGCTCATACGTTATTCTCTGCATCCTAAGCTACACGATTACGTTCCCGCGGATGAATAAAAAAAACATCCCCAGCACGAGTCCTTCGCCAGCAAAGTAGAGTTGAATATCCTTCGGGTCGTAATTGTCGGAAGTATGTCCCTTTTGTAGTCGATCTCCACAGCCGCCGGAGCGTTCCGCATCAAAACGAGATTAACGACGAGATACGGTGTCGGTCGAAGAAGTCCATGAAATTCCTTTCACATTGTAGGCGGTTGTTACTTGACTGTAGTCGTCCGCTTGCGACGAACGATTTTTGAAGTTGCGATGTGAAACTCTCGTACTGCAGGATACTGTAACAGGTTCCATTAATCAGCCTGCAAGTGAAATTATACTTGTCACAAGGGCAAAGTAAAATTCAGACGACATTCAAATACAGGGGAGGGAAGAGAGCCATTTAGACCAGACTTAACCCACATGAATTCGCTGATATTTTGGAATTCAAAAAGAGTCAGCTGTAACAAACTTTTTTATCCATGGCATCTAACAATGAGTGAACCTATCAGGTCTATGATGACTGTAAAAATATCCAATAATATAACAAATAAACAGATATCAATACAAATCCCAAAGAAAATTCGATATTACTGGTAGTAAATTACTAGACAAAGAAGTGGAAAACGGAGCTATTTGTAAGATTGCCAGGCAACATAAGAGTCAAGAGAAGATTAATCATGATTCTGTATTTCTCTATGCTAACTGAAATTAAGTTGTGAATAAAATCCTGATCCTATGTGCCCTAACAAAAGTTTCATATTCAATTTTCTCGCGCGCATCCTCTGAGGTTAATTTTAAAAACTTTATTAATAGGTAGGAGGTGCAACGAAAAAACCCACTATGTAACTAATTTCTAAATAAACTTTGGGTTTTTCAAGAAAATGTGACATTTTCCCATGATGTGATTTACTGGATTGTAATAAGCTAATGTTGCAAGTAAATAATCCATATCCATATCGTGATACTTCTAAATGTCTATGAGGTTCAGAAAAAATTAATTCATTTTGATGTTAGAAATTCTATTTCCTTATTTTGTTTATTAATTTTAAAATGATTGCAAGTTGCATTGCGCACACCGATAGACACCTGTACCTAAACGTATGCCTGCCCCATGAGGAAGTTTTCGGGCTAAGCATTCCTTTCTCCAGTCAATCTGCTTTTGCAAGCAGAGACGACACACAGATGAAGCTGTGCAAGCAGATATTTGAGGTTAAAGGAATCAATGCTGATACGGCAAACGCGACAGACCTTCTAGAAACTGATGACGTCGTCACCAGCTTAAGAGTTACGTTACTTGCTGTAAGAGATACGACTTTAGGATAATTTTTTTTTTTTGTTTTTTTAATATCGACCCACATGAGAAGAATGTCTGAAAAAAAAACAGTACCAAAATTGAACAATATATTAGTTTCATGTTGGAAATCTGCATAATTGTAATTATGTTAAATTAAATATTCCTTATTCAAACTGATGAAAAAGGTTTCCATACAAATTCTATATATATTATTAGCCCTGTATAAGACTTCAATATAGGATTATTTCATAGATAACATTTTCACTTCTAGACTTCCTGACTTTAAAATCTCTTTTATTTTATTTTATTTATTTATTTATTTATTATTATTATTTTTTTTTTTTTCATTGACTACGAATATAAATCACCGGGACAGACAATATGTCAGTAGGTTTTGATATGTGTTTGAACTTTTAGCTTATTTGTCATTACTAAAGCATTAAGTTAGAGTTCAAATCTTTACGCATATATATTTGGATATTTAATAACCTATGGTTACGTTTTGCTTATTGATTTTATCGTGATTCCTTTTTATTATAATTTGTAACCCTTTCCGACTTCTTACGGAGTGTATATATTGACTCCACTTGTATCCATATTTATTTTATTTTTTATATTTATTTTTTATTTATATATTTTTTTATATATATTCGATAAATTAATGGTTGGCTTGAATATGTGGAAGAGTGTTCTAGCGGCGTACCGTATAAGGCTACTTGCGGTATCATTTCTACAGATACGAGATATGAATGATAAAGGTATTTAAAACCGCGAGAACCGCTATAATCCAGTTCGGATCCAATATCACGAGTTGTAACTCGTAAGACATTGACACTTCCTATTTAATTATCAGTTATTCTACCAAACCGATTGACTCTGGGTGATAAAATATATTAGGTTTTCTTAATGGAAAGGAATTCACACCACGTGTTATGGAGATTATTATTGATCTACACCACCCGAGTCAGATTATCATGTGTTGAATTCCATGTTTACTGATTTAGCACTCATAAATATTCCTAATGCACCAATTGCATTGCGGTTGTTTCTTTTTGTTTTTAGTTGCTATTACTTCTATATAACGTGTCAAGGAACTATTAACACTAAGAAGTGTTTATTCCCTCTGTCAGACTCGTAACTCTGTTAATAATTCTAAGTATATTCTTTCAAGGATTGATTTGGCACAGGATAGGCTCCTAAAACTGACAGGTGTCTTAGTGTATCCCTTGTTTTCATGACAACGTGTTACAATTAGTTATGTGCTATCTGTAAGCATTGTAGCCAGTAAAAAGTGATTTGGCTTTCTGTGACATAGTAGGGAACCCTGGATGACGGAATGCAACCAGTTTATGACGATTGGTATGAAAAAGATTATTACTACTACTGGTCGTTAGTCATCTGCTGTCTTCGGGTTTTCCTCGTCACAGACCTACATATAATATTACATTTTGATTACATTATTCTGATATACATACTTTAAATGTACTTTTGCTTTAGGGTTTCTGCTCAAAAGTGTTTATTGTTTTTGCTTAGCCGCTGACCCTGTTTCCGTTCGAAGTGTTTATTGTTTGGTGTTTATTGTTTTGCTTATCACTGTTGACACTTGCTTTGTTCAGTTTGTAACAGTTCTGCGCTCCAACCCAGATATTCAATGGTCGCGATCTCTTGGGTTAAGGAATTTTCTTGTTTAGATACGGTTTTAACAATAGGCACGGATGTTTCTATATCTTTTAGTCTAATTAATGGTTCTTTGCTGTATGGTGCGGGATTGCGGGATAATGCGTCAGCTATGATATTTGCTTTCCCAGGTAGATATCTTATCTTGGCTCCAAAGACCTGAATGATTATTTGTCACCGAGTTCCTTTTGGACTGTGATTAAAGCCTTTGAAAAACTCGGTAAAGGACTCATGTTCAGTAAGGACTTATCAGGATAGCCATAGATTATGAACTTAAAACGTACTAGTGAGTTAAAGATACCTAGCCCTTCCTTGCCTATTACTGCATATTTACTTTCAGAGGGCTTTAGTTTACGTGAATAAAAAGCTATAGGGAAGAACTGTTTATCATATTACTGAAGTAATACCCTCTTAACCCCTTGGTCTGTAGGCGTCTGTTGCAATAAAAAAAAAATTCCTTATTTAAATCAGGGATTGTTTAAGTTAGTTGAGCTGCATTATTCCGCTTTTAAGATATCGAACGCCTGTTGATGCTTTTTAGACCATAATAAATCTACGCTCATCTTCGTAAGATCTGTTAAAGGAGCTGCGTCATGATTGAAGAGTTACATATTTACATACGATTGTAATACCACTATTGCTCAAAAGTGCTGTAATCCCCCTTTTACGTTAATAGGTATCGGAAAGTTATGAATAGCGACACCTTACCATGGATTACTTTAAGACCTTGACTAGACACATAAAACCTAGATAAACATGTTCGGTTTTTAAAACTCACATTTAGATATTTTACTCTGAGATTATTTGTCTTTGTCTCTGTAGCACTAGCTCTAGTTTATGTGAATGTACTTCTAAGGTATTAGAAAGGATTACAAGATCATCCATATAGGCATGTAGGTTATCCCCTAAAAGTCTCCAAAGAATCTGTTGCTTTCGTCGTCGTTGAAGAGTTCTTATTGTTTTCTGAAGTCGCTCACTAACGATGATACCTAGGTTGCTTGAAGAATCTGCTGCGTTCCGTCGTTCGTTGACTTCTTATGATACATGATTTATTATTCTGGTTTTTCTTCGTAGGACGTTGTAGAGTTCTTCTGGTACGCTGGCCACCAATATTAGGGCTTGTGCCTTGTTTGATAAGGCGCCCTATGGAGGTATGTTAGACTAGCGATAATCTTACGCTAAGTCGGTTGGTATTGCACTTCCATCTTCAATGGAGTGTGTTTGTCTGGGGGTTTGTAGATCACTTACGAAGTCGGTATTATTCTTGTTGGTTATTACGACGATGTGTTAAACTCATGGTGAGGAGGTTCTTGTAGAAAACACTAAGTATAAAAAATTATATATTCTTCTGAAGTTTTACATGGTGAAGATCAGATATGATTTGTACAAGTCTTCTAATAACGATAGCTTGATCGCTTCTGCCAATGATGATGGCTAATCCTATTCCTCTCTACATGATAAAGCTTAGGTAAAGAGGTACAGGTCTTCTAATGACGATAGCTAACTCTACTTCTGCCCGTTCTACCATCTCTGTTACAAGTTATGAAGGAACAGACAGTAGTTCGAACATATGAACATACATACCAATGACATAGTTTCATACGAACACACAATCAAAATGAGACACGCTACAGATCACGTAGGCCGTTTGAATAATATGGTCGGGGTTAGTTGTCTCAAGCAGGGAAGCTTGGACTAATGTTTGATAAACAATTGAATGACTACAGGTGACGGCATGTTATCTTAGCCTACATACTTATTGTATACGTCATCTTTAGCGTCTCTAGTCTGATCCACATTCCTGCAAGCAATCTGGTCTTTTATATATATGGACTAACATTCCATATTTTTATTTTTATTATTATATATATATATATATATATATAGTATATATATATATATATATATATATATATATATAAAGAATATATATATATATATATATATATATATATATATATATATATATATATGTATATATATATATATATATATATATATATATATATATATATATATATACGTACATACATACATGTGTGTGTTAGAGAGATACAGAGTTGAAATTGGATTATATATATATATATCAATATATATATATATATATATATATATATATAGTATATATATATATATATATATTTAATATATATATATATATATATATATAGATATATATATATATATATAAATATATATATATATATATATATATATATATATATATAGATATATATATATATATATATATATACATATATATTATTATATTTATATATATATATATATATATATAAGATAATATATATATATATATGTACGTGTGTGTGTGTGTGTATGTGTGTATACTAAAAGTAGTTACACGTTCGCTATAATGTTGGTTCTCTTGGATGCAAATATATTTAGTGGTGCATGCTAACAATGTTGCATATATACACAGCTCATATGCACAAAACCTGCCTTGTTTTTTAAATGCTTCCACAAATATTAATGCAATTTAAACGGTTATTTGTAATCCCTTAATTCAGTTTTATGTTTGGAATGAAAACAAAATTTATTCAACAAAATATTCTCCTTCTTTCTTTCTTGTTTCAGTTAATCTTTAAAGAGGAACTGCAATGTGGAATTGTGACTGGGAAATTGCCTATGTTTCCTTGTGTTAGCCATTTGCGTCTTGGTATTAAGGGTCAGATCTGGTTGATTTGGTGAACTTGGTTACTAATGCGTTCAATTAGCCATGATATAGAATGAACCTACTTTGATTGAAAGGAGGTAGGATTTATTGTGACTGTGTGTTCTCTTCATTACGTTAAATTACATTTTTGTATATCGCTCGCAGAAGGCCCAAAAGGTTATCTACTTTTCTTGTGCTTCAAGTAAGAGGAAGTTAGTTTTTCTTTTATTTAATGTTTGAGCATCAGCTATAGATTCTTTTGTCATAAATCGCCGACAACGTCTCGCCAAATCTTGTCTAGTCACACTTCCGAATTATCAGGTTCTTGGAAATAACTTCATATTAGAGACAGTCACCCCAAGTTTGACATTTTTCCATTTAATTAAAGGATGCAGGTAATCAGTTTTCTTGATGCATCATAGAAAACATATCGTTCATACTATAAAGGTGATGGAAATATTCCCTGCTAACAGTATTAACATAGTCCTTTTTTTTATTTATTTGTTGGTTGCCATTATATGTATCCAAATAATATTCTTGCGAATATGAAAAGAACGTCTTCAATTTGTCCCCAATCACAGAGGGCGCTTCTGGTCGTCAAAGGACACTGAAGTTCCTTTTTTCTTGTTTAGCGCCTAGCCTATATAATACTGAAGAAAATTCGGGCCAAATTCGAGGTCTATAACCGTTTGGCCAAGCGTTCTCCCGAGGGAAGGTCAGCTTATTTCAGTTCTTGATAATTTTGTGGTTTTAACCTGGAAGAAGCCTAATTTTTCTGCAGATTATAGGCCAGGTAAGTATTTTATTTATTACATTTTTTTTTCTTTTGTCGTGAATACGCCATGTGCCGGTTTTTTAAAATAAGAGGAAACCGGTATTTAGTTTATAGCCGTTTTTTAAAATAAGAGGAAACCATCTAGCAAGGTTAGGCTTTGGTACCCGAGTTCCAGAAATCAGTGGTTAAGTTTTATTTTTAAGAAATATAAAAAAAATATGGAACCATGCTTTGCATTGCACCTCGCCCTTACCTAACCCGAGTTAACCTTATTGCAGCCAAATCCAGCGGCCCACAGTGCGAAAAGGTTTGGGTTTCCCCAGAACTCTACATGGTATGTTAACAAAATGGGTCATATCATTATTGTTGACAACAAACAATATTTGAGAATAAAATTCTTTTAATTGGGCTACTGTATTATGAGGGTATAGGCTAACTCTGCTGCTATCCTCAACCCTAACGTAATCTTGTGGGATAGAGTGGACGTACTTTTGTGCAATGTATTGGTGTAGGACTGATAGACTAGTGCCCAAAAAAAGTGTCGTGTTCCCTTCAAGTTTAATGCTCTGTCCACAGGTTTAAGCATAGCCTAACCCTCTATTGAAAAGTTTATCGAAGGCACATGCAGCAGAGGAGTTAAATTAGGCTAGTATGAATGAAGTTCAGTGTGACATGTTGACTTTTAAGAATTGAAGTTCATTAAGCTGCTATAGCTGAAGTCATTAGAAGTGTTAACAAAATCACAGGTAGTTAGCTTATGTAAAAAAACGCTTCACATCAGGTTTTCTGTATTGGATCTAAGATAATTTAAGAGGAAAGTGGTTTGTATAGCAGTTTTATAAAAACCTTAAAACATCCAGCAAGTTTGGGATACCCATTGGGATATCAGGGGTGATTTTCACCAAAGTGATTTGTGATGCAATGTCTGATTAAAACTATAGTTTTCTTTGTACCCCAGCCTTACCTAACTTGAGTTAACCTTAGCCTAGCCAACCATAGCAGAGCTCAGTGTAAACAGGAAGGGATCTCCCAACAGTCCACAAACTGGAAACTGTCAAATTTCTTGCATTATTGAGTTAACGGCTATGCTGCTATTCCCTCAAACAGGTGTTTACAGGCCATATGACCTGATGATTGCATTTTAATTACCTAATGGCAAGTAGTACTGTTTTCAGCTGCCTTATTTGGTGCATAAATTTGTGTCCTCCAGCACCATTGTTTGAGAACCTTTGACGATGGAACGGTTTAACTTTCAAGTATTGACATTCTTCAATACTTAACCAATCATAAGCCCAATGAAAATCAGAGATTGTTAGACCCTGCCTCACTTAAGTATTTGCGGTTGATGCCCATGTGATGCTTCTGCCCTGATGTCATCAACAGCAACTATAATACTCAATTGATTTATTATAAAATCCACTGAACCAGTTACTGTTACCATCAATAATGTGCGCGTTGATTTTTTTTTCTTTATAACAATTACAATGGTCTCAATATTTACCAGGTCCACGTTGCCCGAGTGCATTTCGCGCTCGGCTACCAATCCGGTGGTCCGAAGTTGGATTCTCGGCTCGGCCAACGCGGACCAGAAAATCTATTTCTGGTGATAGAAATTCATTCTCGAAATAATGTGGTTCGGATCCCACAATAAGCTGTAGGTCCCGTTGCTAAGTTACCAATTGGTTCCTAGTCTCGTAATAATATTTAATCCTTCGGGCCAGCCCTAGGAGAGCTGTTATTCACCTCAGTGGTCTGGTAAAACTAAGATATACTTTTCAATATTTACCATGACCTCCAGTTTTATGGGTTAATGAAATCCTCTGTTGGTTGATTACCTCCTGAACAAAGGAACCCCTGTCGTTTATGGTTTGGTTATGGAGGATCTTCTTTGTGGCTGGATGCAACATGTGCATTAAATCACACCTGAAAGCATTTTTTATTCAAGTCCAACAAGCAAACTTAGTTATAACCCATGCAATTTCTTTAGTTAAATTGTGATTTTATTGCAGTGTCTTACCGAACAATTATACAGCTGTAGGTTCCCTACAGCTGTATAATTGTTCGGTAAGTATGCAATTAAAACTTTCTTTTAGTTATAAAATCAATGTAGCTTATGAAATAGACTTCATAAGCTCATAGTCATGACCTGGTAAGGTCCAGTGCTAGCTGTAGCTAACATGTCGTGTATGTTTGGCAAGATAAGTTCGTTGATGGTAGAGGAAAACGCCAATGACTATTTGTCATGGACCAAATGACATTATGTACTAGAATGATACAGTAATAAATTGATAACATACATCATAACTTATTAGTTTGTTGCAAAATTATGACGTGTTAGTTCAGATTAAGGACACATCAAATTTATGACACTGTTAGACCCTTTTCGACATACTTATAGAGGTATAGGTTTTCATATTTCTATGCTACAGCCTTACCTTTCTACATGGTAAAGTTAAGTCCTCATTTTTTCCTTGGGTGAAGTTCCACAAGTCCCACTTGGACACTGGTCCTTGTCCTCTTTCACATCCATGATGCTAGGATCTACAGGAGTTTAAAGGACTTATCCTTCCCATGCTCACTTACGTAACTGTGAAACTGACCTTTCTATGTGGAAGATCAATCTTTTATCTCAAAAACTACTCCCACCTAAGAAATGAGCATTCTCCATATAAAAAAATGAGTGATTATATTTAAGGAACAAATCACAATTTTCATAGTTTTTTTTCAAAATACTGTAGGCTATACAATGATATTTTGTTATAACCTGCTCTAACCAATCCCTCAATGTCCCTGTAGCAGAATTAAAAAGTAATACTGTACTTCTGAGTGAATGTGAGTGGGGGCTTCTTCACCTTACAAATTTCCGCCAGTGAACAGCATTGTTATCAAGATAGATCAGACCAGTTATTGCAGAAGGTACAGCATTCCACCAAAAAAAAGACAATTGGTTGTGTGATATTTCATAGACAATCCTGTGATAGAAAAGTCAGTAGGGGAAAACAACATCTGGTTTTTTCTAGATTGTGGTTGGTAACTTATAGTGATTAGATACAATTCCTCTAACCTGACGGCACGAACGGGTCAATAGTGGTAGCATTACTCCAGATTTTAGTGGCTGTGGTCTTTGGTATGTTTGTACAAAAAACTGTTTATGTGGTCATTATCAGTGTGGTTAAAAAAATGTTTAATATTTAGAATAGAAATATCATAATGATTAATTACATTGCTTCTTTAGAAAGAATGATTTAGGATAGAAATGTCACGATGATTAATTACATTTACTTAATGTGCCAAAATTAATTGCATTCAATTTCCAAATAATTATGAACTCTTGCTGAGGAGATACCAGGGTTTGCAGGTTCTTGAAACCACTATTTAATGGCACAGTTATTTTCTTGACAGAATATTAGATGGAAGATTTTTAAGTGTGATCATTAATCAATTTAGATGTCTGTGTTGTATCGTTGCCCCTGATTGTGAGTACCAAAAATAGTTTAAACTTTACAGGAAACTGAATTGAAACTGTATTTACAAATTAAACTTTTATTACTTTCTTTTCCTGATTGAAAGAAGTTTTTATGAATTCTAGTCAGATTGTTTAAAGATATTTTTTCATTGGAGTAATGGTTTGATTATTTGAAATTTGTTTGCAGGATTTAACTCTTTCATATTTTGCAGGACCACGAGAGAGAGATGTGGGAATGGTCCTCATCTAGGCTGTTTAAGCTGAAAGGTCAGTTAAAATAGGTGCAGCGCAATGTCACACTTAATAAAGGTGAGAGAGAACAGGCATTTTTCAAGATCTCTTGTTTCTTAGTTTGTTCATCCCTTGTTCTCTGTTTGTGGCCCAGACAAGGTTTCGATTCCTTTCCCCTCCTTACTCTGCATTCATACTTCATTATCTTGAACATATATACAGAAACTTGGAATTAGTTACTTTATTCAGGTTGAACCTTTGGAATGACTGTTGACGCATTCACGTATGGCAATGGAATCCTCTTCTCTCACTGCAAGTTAAACTGTACTTACCAGGACCTTGAATTCCTCAGAGGAAATAAAAGTGTTATGAATTCCATAGAGGCGACCCATGTATTATGAAACTATATGTATTGAAAATGGTAAACCTGTACGAGTTCTGTTAATGAAATTGTCACTTACTCACAGGCTGACTTATTTTAAGTGTTTTATAGAATTAGTTAAGGAATTCAGTACCTTGCACTGTGTGGCCATTTTGCCCCAGGTCATATTTTGAGGTAGACACACAGCAACAGAACTGCTACAAGTCTGTATTTCATTATTGGAACCGAGTGGGACCAGACATACTTGGTCTGGAAGGATCCTTATCCTTCCTTTTATCTCACTCAATTCGTGAGGCCCTTGAGTCTGATGAGGGAAAAATTTATAAGGTATTATTTTATTTATGGACATTAATAATGTAGCGTATTTTAACTTAGTTCACTATGTTAAGGAAGTGATAACAAAACACACTTCTTCTCAATACATTATTGTCACTAATGCACTTACATAAACAAAAAAAAATTAAGTTTTTACCTCGAATTTTTCCTAAGTCGGGAGAGGTGTTTCCTTTACGGTGATGTTTACTTTTAATGAGCCCTCTAACTTACTTTCTTACGCAAACAAAAGCTGTTCCAGTTACTCATTATTGGCTGAGAGGTGTGACATCGTTATGACGTCATGGGTGGTTTTCATAACCAATTACGAACGACTTTAGTCGAAAACTAAGTTTCACTAGCATTTCAGCGGAGTAATAAAGTTACCTGTCCAGTGTCCAGTGGTATCCTTGTTTGACTGAATACTCGAATAATGAAGCAAAACCGGCATTTTGTCTTCCTGTAGGTATGGCAGAGGTAGTGGCTGGCGGCCCTTCTGGCATTAATTTTGACATACCTTCGATTTACTACCGATTGTTTGCAGTGCAATGTGGGTTACGGTGAATTTTATCATTATTTGTCTAGTGGTGGTAAAGAAGTTGTGATTGAATATGCTCAAAGAGACAGTTTAATTCTAAAGCAAAAAAACTGCGAGTGTTGTGGAGCTATTTGTCGGATCGACTCCAACAGGAACGCCTTTAGATGTGATCGCTCTGTAGGAACGAAAGGACGTCGGCGTAAGCGATGCGACACCCAAATCCATCCGCCACGGTAAGTAGCCTTACTGTAACCCCTGTGGCTAGCGCGCGCAGCGCAACATTACCTCTTGCCAGAACATGTCTAGCTTGCCAAGAATCTTTAAATATGCGGATAAGGCGCGGCCTTACTGACAGCACACACAAATCGATCGTCGCGGATATGTAGTCGCATCCCTACTTTGTTTGTTGTTTTGGTATCGCCGCCATATTGGTTTTGGTGTTACTTCCGCCGCTTTCGGTCGGCGTCGAGTGGGCCCGCGAATCTGTAAGTGCTCCAGGGATAGGTCCATTTTTTATGTTTTTGAGTGTTGTATTTAGTTTTTTTCCTCCATTTTGCCCTGTTTTTACCCTGTTTTTTACCTATTTTGTCTCCCCCCACCCAAAAACCCCGCTTCCCAAGGAGGTTCCCCAGATTATCTATAGGGGGAGGGGTGTGGAAGGATAAGTATTCATTTGCGATGGAAATAAACCTCAAAATCATTCAAATCACATCATAATACAACAGAAAAACCTATATTTTTTGGTACTCTTGTTGTGCTTTTCTCTATGATACACATTCTGATCAAGTCTGCAAACCTTGATTTTCTTGCTCCCCATTTCCATGTGTGTTAGGGCCTCTTTGTCATGCCCTTCCATATTATTATACCGTCTCTGTAGTTCCCTCCACATATGTAATAGGACATCTTGTTGAAGTGTTTTACATAGTGCCGTGTCGCGGTTGCCACAGTTCATTAAATACCCCATATCATCTTGATTTAAAGCTGTTCTTTTCTTTGTCAGTTACCTTTTTGCCATTTTGTCGTCTCTGTCCTTAGTCAGGATTTCCTGTTGTTCCCTCGCAAGTTTTCCCTCTAGGTTTTCTTTATCATACCCATTTTGGGGAACTCTCTCCCCACTATTTTGTTTAAGATTTCTTTTATATAAGTATATATGTCAGTATGTAACAAGTGTCATTAATTCCACTATCGGCTATTGTAGTGACTGCGCTCTCCTTTTTCACGATCTTATTTTTGTTAGGCCCTTTTCATTTTTATCTTTTGTTATCAGTTTCTTTTTTTGAACTCCTCTACCATTTTTTTGTTAGTTATTTTTTTTAGTTTTACTCCGTTTTGCCTCATTTCTCTGTAGACATTTGGTTATCCGTTTGATATTTTTGAAATTAATTTTACTGTTGCAATAGTTTTGCCATGCTTTTACAGCTAGTCATATATTACCTATCTTGAATTAATGATGTCTACAAAGCGAATTATCCATATTCAGTTTAATTTTACATAACGGGAGGGATTTATTTACGCGATATTACAGAATGCCAGGCATGTAAAACTGTATGAACAGTTTTTTGCCATTTTCTAAAATAAAGGAACTATAGTACATTTTCATGATAGTTCAACTGAAAGAAATTCGAAGTGTGTGTTTCTCTAGTATTATTTGCACGATAATTTAAGAGAGAAATAGGGAGAGAGAATACTTCTCTATTAATTAGTTCAAAATCTGTTATTAATCTATCAAAGCAAAAAGAGGATGTATTTTTTGTCTTTTTGAGGTAGTTATTCATGGATTTTTTGTCGGTAAATAATATAAAATCTAAACACTAGGCAAATTTAAATAGCGGTACATTTTTAACATTTGTTGGTATGGTTTGTTTATAAGTAGTTGTAAGTGATATTTTTGCCTTGCATTTACTTTTAAGTTTGTGCCATCACACAAAGACACTCTTACAATCACTTTAAGGTGTTTTATTTATAGGCAAATTTTTTTTTTTTTTTGGTACATTTGTCATTATCAGTACACGTAATTCTTCAGAATTGAAAAAATATTTGGCAGGTCTTGTTTAAAGACTTTAGTATTTCATTGAACAGTTTCGTTGTACCATTGTACAGTTTTTGTTGTATGAAGTTTACTGTTTAGGTAGGTTTTGTTGTGGTAATTTTAGTTTTATTATTTGTGATTTTTTTTATTAACTTTATGCATATAGTGTACTACAGTAACTTTAATTCGGGCTTCGGGCTGCTTTCACAAAATTGTTAAATTTATTAATGTGTCATTAGATTATTTTGAGCCAGACTCAACTCTCAAAAACTTAACATTGAATGCAATATAAACACTTGATTCGAAAGCAATATAAACATTGATTCGAAATGATTCGAAATAATTTTTTATTGTATTTGTAAACTGTACAATATACCAACCTATTTACAATATGAATATCTATACATGACTATTTTCATACTTTCAGGAATTTGGGATGGCTTCTGTCTTGCTAATAAGAGTGAGGAATTGCTGTAAGACCGAAAATAGCACAAGCTTATGTACGTTGTCCGAAAAGTGATTGACGAGAAAGTTTTTAGCCCTGGAAAGGGTGATGCAGCAGCTGCTAAGTAGGAATCGCAGGTACTCCAGAGAGGTGAAATCAATAAGGAGGCAAGTTTACCTGTATGTTAAGAAATTGTTTGCAGTTCCTTTGTACTGATCATAGATTAAGTTTCGACTAAATGATGGCAGGAAGATAGTTAACATAACAGAAAAGAAAATGGTGGTGGTCGTAATCAAGACCAAAGTTTACAGCACTTGGAAATGAAGATGCAACTAGTCATGTGATAGAAAAGATCTACTGGTGTAGCAGCCGAGTATCCCAAGGCCACAGCAGAGTAAACCAGGAAACATTATGTGTAATAGGCCGAGGTGGTCCTAAAAGCACAAGAGAGCTTCCAGATATATGTAAGGTGGTGTGTGATGTAACATCCGAGATGTCCCAAGATGACAGGGGAGTTTCCTATAATATGGAAGGTGGAGTAACAGTTGAAATGTCCAAAAATTACATTAGACATTTCAATTAATATACCTCCTTTTGCTAAGACTTGGGAAGTGTAGTAGCCGAAGCATTTTAAAATCACAGCAGAATCCCCCAGCATACATGGATAAAAGGTGTAACATCTGAGTTTACAGCAGTGGTGTAAAGAGATGCAGGAGTTTTTCTCAGATAGTTCCATAACAGCAGCGGAGATGTCTTCGGTTTTATGTAATACTAATTAACCAATTGAGATCTTCATAAGTTATACTGGGTAACAGTTCTTTGTATGTCAAGAGGCAAAATTGTAGGTCAGATGACTTTCAGTACAGGTTAAGTAAGCTCGAAAGCTCGACATCTGTGCATTCTCAGTAGTAGCATTATCATACAGGTGAAGGTGAAATGCGTCTGTCAAGTTTTGGTTTAAAAGCTCTTGAGAAAGTTTGTTTGCATGTGCTTCATATCATTTAATTCAATGATTGTACAAGAAAATACTGTTTTAGTAGGTATGTTCCTCTCAGGCAGCGGTAGTGTTTCGCTACGAAGCCAGCGATGCAGTCGACATTCTTTCCGCTACGAAGCCCGCGATTGGCAGTCGACAGTCTTCCGCTACGAAGCCCAGAGATACAGTTGACAGTCTTCCGCTACGAAGCCCAGAGATGCAGTTGACAGTCTTTTCCGTCTTACCGAAGCAAGAGATGGCAGTCGACAGTCCTTCCGCTACGAAGCCCAGAGATGCAGTCGACAGTCTCCGCTTAACGGAAGCCCAAGCGATGCAGTCGCAAGTCTTTTTCCGCTACCCGAAGCCCAGCATGGCGTCGACAGTCCTTTTCCGCTACGAACCCGGATGCAGTTCGACCGTCTTCCGCTACGAAGCCCACGATGCAGTCGACAGTCTTCCGCTACGAAGCCCAGCGTGCAGTCGACAGTCAATTCCGCTACGAAGCCAGCGATGCAGTCGACAGTCTCCGCTACGAAGCCCGAGCCCAGCGATGCATTCGACAGTCTTCCGCTACGAAGCCCAGCGATGCAGTCGACAGTCTCTCCGCTACGAAAGGCCCAGCGATGCAGTCGACAGTCTTCCGCTACCAAGCCCGGATGCAGTCGAACAGTCTTTTCCGCCTACCCGAAGCCCAGAGATGCAGTCGACAGTCTTCCGCTACGAAGCAGAATGCCCAGTCGCAGTCCTTCCGCTACTAAGCCCAAGGATGCAGTCGACAGTCTTCCGCTACGAAGCCCAGCAGATAGCAGTCTCGACAGTCTTCCGCTACGAAGCCCAGAGATGCAGTCGACAGTCTTCCGCTACGAAGCCCAGCAGATTTGCAGTCGACAGTCTTCCGCTACTGAAGCCCTTAGCCCAGATGCAGTCGCAGTCTTCCGCTTACGAAGCAGAGATGCAGTCGCAATTCTTCCGCTACAGCAGAGATGCAGTCGACAGTCTCCGCTACGAAGCCCAGAGATGCAGTTGACAAGTCTTCCGCTACGAAGCCCAGAGATGCAGTTGACAAGTCTTCCGCTACGAAGCCCAGAGATGCAGATCGACAGTCTTCCGCTACGAAGCCCAGAGATGCAGTCGCAGTCTTCCGCTACGAAGCCCAGAGATGCAGTCGACAGTCTTCGCTACGAAGCCAGAGATGCATTCGACAGTCTTCCGCTACGAAGCCCAGAGATGCATCGACAGTTCCTTCCGCTACGAAGCCCAGAATGCTCGACAGTCTTCCGCTACGAAGCCCCGAGATGCAGTCGACAGTCTTCCGCTACGAAGCCCAGAGATGCATCGACAGTCTTCCCCTACAACCCAGAGTGCAGTCGACAGTCTTCCGCTACGAAGCCCAAGGATGCAGTCGACAGTCTTCCGCTAGAAGCCCAGAGATGCCCAGTTCGACAGTCTTCCGCTTACCGAGCCCAGAGATGCAGTCGAAAGTCTTTCCGCTACCCGAGCCAAGATGCAGTCCGACAGTCTCCGCCTTACCGAAGCCCAGAGATGCAGTCGCAAGCCCTTCCGCTACGAAGCCTCAGAATTCAGTCGACAGTCCTTCCGGGCTACGAAGCCCAGAGATGCGTCGACAGTCTTCCGCTCGAAGCCCAGAGATGCAGTCGCAGGCTTCCGCTTACCGACCCAAGATGCGTCGACAAGTCTTCCGCTACGAAGCCAGAGATGCAGTCCGACCCAGTTTCCCGACGAAGCCCATAGATGGCAGTCGACAAGTCTTCCGCTCGAAGCCCAGAGATGCCCAGTTCGACGTTCCTTAACCCGCTACGAGCCCATAGAAGCAGTCGACAGCTCTCCCGCTACGAAGCAAGAAGATGCAGTCGCCGTCTTCCCGCTACGAAGCCCAGAGATGCAGTCGACAGTCTCCCGCTACCGAGCCCAGAGATGTCCCCAAGGCGACAGTTCTTCCCGCTACACGAAGCCCAGAGATGCAGTCGACAGTCTTCCGCTACGAAGCCCAGAGATGCAGTCGACAGTCTTCCCGCTACGATCCGCCCAGAGATGCAGTCGGACCGTCCCTTCCGCTACGAAGCCCAGAGTGCAGTTCGACCCGTCTGCCGCTACGAAGCCCAGAGTATGCAGTCGCCCAGTTCTTCCGCTAACGAACCCAGAGATGCAGTTGACAAGTCTTCCGCTACGAAGCCCAGAGATGCAGTTGACAAGTCTTCCGCTACGAAGCCCAGAGATGCAGTCCGACAGTCTTTCCGCTACGAAGCCCAGGAGATGCAGTCGACAGCTTCCGCTACGAAGCCCAGAGATGCAGTCGACAGTCTTCCGCTACGAGCCCAGTAGATTGCAGTCGACAGGTTCTTCCGCTACGAGCAGTAGATGCAGTCGACAGTCTTCCGCTAACGAAGCAGAGATGCAGTCGACAAAGTCTTTCCGCTAACGATCCCAGATGCCCTGTCCGACAGTTCTTCCTGCTACAAAGCCAGGAGATGCAGTGACAGTCTTCCGCTACAAAGCCTAGAGATGCAGTTGACAGTCTTCTGCTACGATTTCCAGCGATGCAGTAGACAGGAACACTGTTTTGCAGCACTTCAAATGCAAGCTATGGCAAATATGATGTTCATTTCGGTCACAGAATCAAGATTGTTTTCTAGGACGTACAGTACTAGGGTTGGAAACTGGTACCTCATTATCCTCATACCGTAGTATAGAATAATGACAAGCACGAAAGTATTCAGTAAAGGCTCTTGCTATTTCAGTTGAAGTATTTATGACCTGAAAAAAAAAGCCAGCATTAGGTGTGTTAACTTGTAAAAAGTTTCCCAGTTTATTAAAACATTTACTCGTAAAAGTCATCCTGTAACTAAAACATTTACTAATTGAGTTTATACAGTTTACAAATCGAATTATTCGGTTTATTTTATCCTGTAAAAAAATCTAGTGTTCAATATAATATTCACCTCTGGTTTATTGAGACAAGAATGTTGAGTAAAAGAAAACAGACTACTACTGTACCTGAGGGTCTTGCTCTCTCAGAGTCTTCGAACTTTACTAGAAGGAAACGAGACTACTACTACCCAAGTTCAGTGGGTCAGGCCCGTGTCTCAACTCCTCACGGATCAAAATGATCGCTGAAATGGTCAGATTCCCTTTGCTGAAAGATGAAGCGATTAAGAAATTGGAATGAAAGTAATTTCCGACAAAAAAAAAAAAAAAAAAAAAAGTGGGATGGGAGTTGAGGATGAGCATCACAACAGCCTTCCTTCCTATTGGAGTTTGGCCATTTGTATACAACTCTACACTTCATACAGGGGAACTCGCTGCAAAAAAATCATTTATTAGTTACCCCCTACATCTGTGGACGATGACAGGACACCAGTTGTAAAACAAGCAAAATGTTTTTGTACAATTAAATAAAAGTTTGACCTTGGTAAAAACCACACTAGTAAAACTAAACTGAAACTTATGGGCTTGGTCCATGAAAAGTTGAGCGAATATATCTTTTAGAGTTAATAAGAAATTAACTTCAAGTGCATGTATCTTGTAATGTGAAAGTATCAACACCAAATAGCACTACCTGTCCTGGTGAAAGGGAAATAGTTCTTAGTGTAAAGCACACAAAACTTTACTTCTTCAAGGTCTCTTACTCCCAGTTAGTACAAAAAAAATGACAATTTGACTATATTTTCAATGCAAGTTAGGTTATATGGTTTCTTTATTCACCTGTTGTATCACCTTTATGCAAAACCTAATTTGATATTGGGGATTTCTGCTAAAATAAATTTAAGCCGCAGAGAATCTAATGAATTTTGCTAGAAACAAGCAGCTCTGTTCAATTCTGAGGTACACCAATGCCAAATAATTAACCTTTAGATTTTACCAATTTTCAGCGTGAGGGAATTTAGTAAAAACTAATTTTCTCTCCAAACACACCGTGCAAACAACTACTTTAAAAGTACACCCTGTAAATCAAACTTCAAATGGGACGATAAAAGAATCGCTCAATTCAAGTAGGACAGTAATACTAACAAAATGTGTCAGATTTTAACTGCAGAGTTTCTTTCTTGATACCTTAGTACATAAAAAAAATTGCCGTTGGACAACCACAACAGAACTTTTCTATGGTAGGCTACCACAAAAACATTCGGAAATCGAGCCAGATGTCATCCTAATCGGTCAACTAAGGACACTGAACTTTTGTTCTGGTATCCCATCCATCTATCGTGGAAACCTATGTCTAGGCGCACACTGCTTGAAAGCCAAACTGAAATGCATGTAATACATACATTCTAAATTAATTTGTTCAAGAATTACGAGTTAATTACTGGAAATCTAATTGTTCGTTGCTTTTAACATGAAAGGCCTCAAAAACTGAAAAAGTAAACTAACCCTTTATGAAAAGAACGAAACCTGCGAGTGTAATCAAAGCAAACCTATAGTTCCACATCGCAAAAAGCTATAATCGTCCAGGTAAAGGATAAATCATGGAAGCCATGCCAACTGGCATATGCCCCAGAACATTATTCCTTTGGTTTATCCTTTTTAGTTAATGACCCATTACGCAATCTATTCTCTAGGGTTTCAATGTTCTATTTTGAACTGCTTCGAGCAAAGACTTTCCAAACAGTAACGCTATGTAACTTCCATATAGTAACTATTCAATAATCGTAATCCACCTTCGATATGCATCAAGATACAAACTTAAGATGGTACGACTGACATATTTGCAGATACCAGTTCATTATTTTTAAGCTATAGATAAGCAAATGTCTTCAGTCGTAATACCTAGTCATTTACTGCAAAATATTCTTTAAGATGAAAGTGTGTGTAGCAGAAAACTAAAAATGAACTAAGTTTTGATTAGCTCACTGGGGCTTAGGCTTATGATGCTCAATCATTTCTTTAACTGGTGGCAATTCTGTGGAGTGGAATTATTTGTGTAGGAATACATGCTAAAAAGACTGTTGCAGAAAATCCGTCCCGAGTAAATCGACCCAGAATCTCCATTAATAATCACTAATCTTCAAGAGCCTCTTTCTCAGATTTTGATTTTTCAGAGACATAGCTTCCATTTATATTAAACTATGGAGCTTAAAACTGCCTCCTGCAAAATGGTAAAAGAAATTTCCAGGTTTATTCTTTTTTTTATCAATCTCCCTTAGATTACATTTGTGCAAGTAAAAATAAGCCCCTCAAAAAACATGACTGTACCCCTACCACTACTTTTACATTTACATTACGTACGAGTCAGCAAGTTCAATTCCGCATGAAAATGAACTTTCCATGTAGTATACCTAGTCAGAAAATCTTACATCCGAAATTCAGATTCGCTTCAAATAAGTTACAGGCATCAGTCATGAAATCTGAACAAAATCTTAGGAACCCATACCCAGGGAAGAGGTACCGGTAAATATTACGAATATCTCTTAGAACTCACTTTAACAGACTAAACATCTCCCTGGGTATTTATGCACCTCACCAGATCAAACTTAGCCATCATTGCTGTGGACTTCAGTGATTAACTACTATCAGGGTTGAAGTAATTACACTTACAATTACTTTCAAAAAATGTGAATCACAATTACAATTATAATCACATTTGGAAATACGAATTACATTACAATTACTTGACAACAAATTCAAGGACAACTACAGTTACAACCATAAGGTATTTGGGTGCGAGAATCAACACTAATCTTTGGCACAGGAAACTGTCTTGGGCCGAGTAAATGGAGCCAATACGGTTTCATAATTTATTTCCAGAAGTGTAGCCTTCGTGATAAAAGAGCTGCCAGCAGCGGAGAACCAACAAATTTAAATCTTATAAATACCCATTCCTAATGGAGACCGACCATTACCACTCCAGTTTTAAAATTACAATTACAAATTACATCCAGTAATTAAATTAACATTCAATTTTCAACTAGTCACGCGAAATTCTGTAATTACATTTCAATCAAATTACAATTACTCCAACCCTGACTACTACCTACATAGGTCTGTGGACCTCTCCTGGGCTCTGTACCTTACCTGAACATTGACTTAACACCTCCCTCTTAAGCTTAACCCGCTCGCCTGTTACGGGGCTACAAAACACTTACACAGGAATGGTTCAACATACTTATTGTTCTTGACTGCATGAAAACCACTGTGGTATATTCATTACCTAAAGGGTGAACTCTCAAATTTAAAATTTTAGTTTTAACATCCAAGTGAAAATTATTTAAATGTTCGAAACAATAACAATTCTGTTAACATCCTTTAGTGCAGGTGGATTACATATAGTTAAACAAGTTTTCATGGAATTATATGGCTTGCATTTTCCTTAAGGAATTATATATATGGCTTTGCATTTTCCTAAGGAATTATATATATGGCTTGCATTTTCCCAAGAAATTATATATATGGCTTGCATTTTCCCAAGAAATTATATATATGGCTTGCATTTTCCCAAGAAATTATATATATGGCTTGCATTTTCCTAAGGAATTATATATATGGCTTGCATTTTCCTAAGGAATTATATATAATGGCTTGCATTCTCCTAAGGAATTATTATATATTGGCTTGCATTTTCCTAAGGAATATATATGGCTTTGTATTTTCCTAAGAAATTTATATATGGCTTGCATTTTCCTAAGAAATTATATATATGCTTGCATTTTTTCCTAAGAAAAATTATATATATGGCTTGCATTTTCCCAAGAAATTATATGGCTTGCATTTTCCTAAGAAATTATATGGCTTGCATTTTCCTAGGAAATTATATGGCTTTTCTAAGAAACTATTGCTTTTCTAAAGAAAAATTATAGTGCTTGCATTTTTCTAAGGATCTATTCTGCTTGCATTTTTCTAAATACCCAATTTTAATTTTTCAAGGCGCGAATAATTTATGTACTTAAATTCTTGAACATTAAACTCTTCAAAACCTTTGCGTGGATAAGTTAAGCGTGTTACACAACCTAAAATAGGACAATAACCCTAATTCTGAATTGGAAACCATTTTTGAAAACTTACCAAGCCTAACAGATACTGTGTCCATCTTGAAAAAAAAAAAATAAATTAAGCATTATCTTAGTATTTCGCCAGTGTATTTTGAGCATTTATTTATTTATTTTTATTTTTACAAAAGTTTTCGCTTCAACAAAAAAATTAAAAACTAGGAGCTATACTTTATTTTCTGTTACTATTTAAAGAAAATAAAAAGTTAACAGCGTTAATAAAGTTCTAAAGAACACATGGGCCTATTTCTCCTAATAGCCCCCAAATCCCAGTGACCTAAGTGAAGCATTTAGTCATTACCTTTAATTTTAGAACTTAGAATCAGATCATGGTAAATACATTAGGAAAAATACGATTACTACTTGGCAATTACACTTCTAGTTTTCGGTAAAAAAACACTAAACTTCAACCCTCACAAGTCAATACAATCAATCTTCTTGCAACAAAAATACGCTGCTATTTGAAAGCAGCTTCGAACCTAAGTGGCAGCGTCTTAAAGAGTTATACTCTTGGCTGTTAAAAATCCCACCGATAGCATCTTTACAAAACCTTTAATTACTTCCGACTGTAAAAAAAAAACAAAAAAAAAAAAAGTTAAATCACCTCTTGCCTTACCCTATTGTCAAAAACTTCAGCTTGAAAATTTAGTCGTAAAAACAGTTTAGTTTGCTCTAATATTTTCACCTAAATCACATTTACAATATATATACCATTTTGGTGAACACTCAAGATTCCCAACGGAAAAATGTTAAACTAATTACTTCATCTTCTGTATCTACAGAAAAACATACGTTAAGAGTCACTGTCCAGTTGCCTTCCTCTGCTTCGACTTCACGGAACGATCTTCCGATACAGTTTCACTGGTCAGCCTGGGAAAAAAATCTATTCGAAAAATGCACAGATGTAAAAATTGCCTCATAATTCTACGTATAAATTAATTTAGTCATCAAAAAAAAAAATAAACTGGGGTAAGCATTATTCAGTTTCACTAGCTTTAACGAATTACATCCAAACTTTCACTTTTCTCAAAAGAAACATGGGTTGGACGCAAAGGGTAACTAAATAAAGAGCATATTTAAAAAACAATTAAAGCATTTTGTTGGCGTTTTGAATACTTAAATCTAATGTAGCTGAATGGTTAAATTGAAATTAGAGTAACCGTTGCAAAAGATGTTTTTACATTTTAACAAATTACCATTCTCATTACTTAAACTTTGAACTGGCTTGTCCTCACAAAACTTCCATGGCAAATAATTTGGACATTCAAATGCTCGATTGTCGTAAAAGACTTCTCCGCTTTGTAATATACTTAAAAACTTTTACATTGTTTTACATAAGCAACAGGATAGGTAAACGTGCTAAAAGGCAGAGAAAATAAACCGCTTCACTTCTTTGCTGCTAGAGTTATAAATATGAAATGCAGGCCTAGTCTGTTTATTCCTACTTACAAAACGTCGGCAGTTGTCGACTAAATTTTCCAGCATACACGCAAAATTAATAATTCAGCTAAAAGTGCAATTCATTGGATGAACAAACAGGATTTGAGTCTTCGCCTGAAATGCTCAAAACGAGACAGTTACACAAAAGTACTACTTTGATTAATTCCAGTTCGATTGAAGGAATCTCACCCACCACTGTGCTATGTAGATTTAATTCCTCACCAACAGAGCAGAATGGAACAAGTGAATAAAACAAAAGCTTTACCACGAAAGAAGAGACTAGCCTAATGGATCTGGAATAATTGAACCTGGAAGGATTTGAAAACCTAGTGGTTAAAATTAACTATTTTTATGTCCGAGACGTGAGGTCTAAAAGTTTGTGGTACACGCCTCAAGTTGGCTTGGGCGAAATTTATCTTGCTTTATACCCAGATCTAAGAAACTAGCTTTCTAAATAAACTGCTCAAAAGCATGTCGCAGTTTTAACCAATAAACTCTAAACTTCTGGAGAAAACCTGCACAATCTAGATCTTAAACACACTGCATTCAAAGTTATCAATTGTGGCAAATGCTTTCAAGAACACGTTAAACGCAGTGTACTACGTTGAATCTCACTTAAACCTTTTGCTTTATACTTATTGAATCACTTGGCAACAAATTATAAAGAACAAAGTCTCGAAATCTATAAAGTATCTTGCTTACATATTTCAAATAACTAGAAAATTCTACCAAGTAAGCATCCCAAACGAAAGTCACCAACTAAATTTTGTAACTGCCATCAGTTTTTTAAAAATCACTTTAATGGATCAAAAATATTTTACTTTAGCAAACTAACTGCCCGAGACCTAGTTCAACAGTACTTGAAAATTATTTATCAATACCCACGATCTGTAAATTAACTACGCTGCAACTAATTTGGTTTCCCGAATGTCGTAAAGTAACCTACCATATACAATGTAAGGTGGATTTCTAAATAAAAAACGCTCTTCCCCCAAAGATCCCAGGTGTCATACGAAAGACAACGGCTTCGAAAGGACGAATCCTACAACAAAGTGTACTACGGCCACCAGCGTGATCATTTCAAGATTCACTGAAAGAAAATACAGCACTGGACAGTCTACAACAACCTCGGTGACCTATGGACCAATAGACGAGTTGAGCGAGGATCGTCAGCTCGACTAATGAAGGTCAAACTGTCCTAAGGAGGCAGGAATGCCTTCAATTTTTACCAACCACAGTATCTGTACGAGGAGTTTTGTTGTATAGGAAAACAAGCATTTTCATCGAAATTTTCAAGTAAAATTCCTTAGAGACTTATGGTTGTTAATAAACTTAAAACAAATTGCACAAAACGGGTTCTATCTTATCGCTCCCAAAATATTGTCGCTTCCACTAAAAAATAGAGAAAATTTAGAGGACGTCAGTGAACGTAGTACTGTCCATAAACCAACACGGTACAAGGTTTTAATATCTTATCGCCCTTTCAACCTTGTATGCTTAAACTAAACGAAAAAAAGAAAAAAAGACTGCAACTGCAGTACTCTACAGGCATTTAAAATAAAAAGCTACCTACTCGCCTTCAGTGGAGATGATAGTACACTAAAAAAAAAAAAAAAGCTCCTGTATTTTGCAACCATTTTGAAGGACACAAACCGACGAAACACCAATGACAGGCACTGAAAGAATGAACGGTATCTGATTGGCTAAGACTCAAGGACACTTTAGGAATGCTTAATTGTTGTTAG
>NC_087215.1:15477225-15487225 GCF_015104395.2 Macrobrachium nipponense | reverse complement strand
CAGAGAAACACAATATTCGTTGGAAGGAGAATGTTTAGCTATAATATATGAAGCAATGGATATTCAGACCCAATTATCTTCCTATAGACCCACTGCTGTTACAAATAATAAAAGCAACCCCACACTCCATTTTGTGAGGTGTGTCAGTAATCCTGCAAATTTGGAGCTAAAAGCGCCTGACATCGCACAGTATGATTTGCTCTTTACATTTTGCCGAAACATCCAGCGTAAACAATCGTGCAACGGAAAAGCGAACCATTTCTAAATTCTTTCGCAAACACAACACTTTCTACCGCCGGATCGAACTTTCAATTTAATTTTCCATTTTAGTCTTAACTTCTTCTTTTTTCGTTTCCGCTGTTCTTGCTTCTTTGTTGTTCTTTCTCGGAAAAAGAACATTTTTTTTTCGTTGTTGACTGAAATGCCTAAACTCATTTTGGTTCGAGTTGTTTACACTTCTTCTGGGAAATGCGAGAGTGGTTGGTTCGGGGAGTTAACAAGGCGGAAATGTTCGCGTTTTTCCTCGGTTTTCTTTTAATCTTTGGAACTCACTTACAAAGTTCCTTTGTCGGTGATCGGATTGTATTACGACAATTCTGATTTGCAGTTTCTTTTCATCACTCGCACAATCGATATACTCTAACCATTGCGTTCGATGAAAAGATATTACGTATATGTATAATGAAAATACATACTCTTAGCCTTACCCTTTTTCTATTTTGGCAGGGACCCCTTCTCTCTCTCTCTCTCTCTCTCTCTCTCTCTCTCTCTCTCTCTCTCTCTCTCTCTCTCTCTCTCTCTCTCTTTTGCTCTATGATGTGTTTGAAGCAATAAAAACGATAATAAAATGATAAAATATAATGATATCGGTGGAGTCAACTATGATTATATGATATACATTCAATAATATGCTCAAGTTTTGAGGAAGTATGGGATATTGCGAATGCATTCAATTAAAAAGGTACATTAGCAAAGGAGTGTTGTTAACAGACGGCACAAGACGAAGTATTTTTTTGACGTCAGTAAGATGTCTCAATACTTATTGAGTCACTTACTTGCCCTCAGACAGTTCAATTTTGTGTTCAGAATCTACAGCTTCATCCTGGCTTCATAGAAGTAACATGTCTGCTTGGATACTGCTTGCGTTTCAGTCGTGTAAAGTGAAAAATGAGGTGCATTGTCAATCAGACAAGGCAACTACTGTTAAGTTAACTTGAACTGAATAGATTGTTCTAATTCATGATTATGCAATAATACTTGCCGTGTAGGGTCATCCCTTTTTCTACTATTTATGATTACGATACAGGACATCTCAACGGGAAAGCAACTGATGAAAAAACAAGAGTTTCAGGGTAAAAAAAAAAAAAACCTTATACGAGTAACAGGATAACTATGGAATGCGGGGGTGGGGGGCGGGGGTGGGAGGGGGATTAGTCAAAGACGGCTCAACTAATTTTTTCCGTACATCAATTATTTTTCGTTGGTCGCTCATCATTAACCACTAAGCATAAATTCAAAAAATACTTCGATATTATATTTCATAAATCAATTGAGAGAGAGAGAGAGAGAGAGAGAGAGAGAGAGAGAAGCTCTTTGACGATGGGTAACAGATTCAATGACATCACACTGAACTGCGAAACTCTAAGGTCACATGTTATCCATTGATATCATGAGCCTGCAGACCCTTTCATCTTTCTGACATTGCGTCATCACAAAAGCAGATAAGCTTCTGTTACAACTAAATACAATCCGAAATAGAATACGTCCTGATTTATGTATCAGTCGCCTTCAACAGAGAAAAATGAATGTTCAAGTGAACATTTTAAGACTCATAATGAAAAATGAAAAACTGAATAGTCCCAAAAACGTTATTGAGGAATATGGGATGAAACTGCAGTGGCTAAAAATTGATATCTGCTGCAATAATTCCAAAGCCAGGAATGTGTTATCATAATTTATAAAGCAAGCAGCAAAACACTGCATTAATTAGAGAAAACAACGAATTGTGTGTCATTTTTTTATCAAAGTAACACGAACTCCTGGCTGCTGTTTCAAGATTTAACATTAAAATGGAGAGAGAGAAAGAGAGAGAGAGATTTAAAAGCGCTTTTAATCCAAAAATGATGAGGGTCGAACGTCCAAAAAATTCCAACCTACATCAGGGGGAAAGGAATTTATACAGAACATTACACGCACCAGAATACCACAACATCGCAAAATAACGTAAAATTACGGCGATTCCACAACTGCATTCCAGAACAAAAGGTTAAAATGACTAAACAGGGATTTTGGTGTTTTTTCTTTTCTTTTTGCAGATTTGCAAATACCAAAGGTGAATCTGAACAATTAAGAGATAATGCTTATGGTAAACTCCACACATTTCCAATTCCGCATACACACGCACAACCACACACACAGATATATAGATATATATATATATAATATAGGTATATAGATATATATATATATATATATATATATATATATATTATATATATATATATCAGATAAGGACACCAAGGCCAAAACCCGGAACGCATTTTGTACAACTTTATTGGGACATGTTTCGAGTAGTACTATCACTCGTTATCAACCTACAAAATTAAAATAAATGACATTGTAGTTCTTGCAATCAAATTTACAATAATAAAATGATATGTATAAAAATTATAAGAGTACGTTAAAAGATAGCTAATACTTAAAAAAAAAAAAAAAATTATAATTAAAAAATTGCTAAATGAAACAATTGAGTAGATAAAATAAAATGAAGCAGAATGCAAATTTAAGTCACAGAAACGGATGGTACAAAAGAACAGTAAATATACTAAGTCGATATACAAACCAGCAGGATGCAGACTAAAAACACAAAAGTGAGGTAACAGCTACATTTCTAGCCAAGGAAGGCTTTATCTTAACAGAATATAAAACTTCTAGAATGTCGAGGTCTGTAGCAAACTGGGCAGAGGTTAAAATAGAAAAATCATCGATATGTAAAGGGTGACCAGACTCCTCGCTGTGTTCCCTAATTGCACTATAACTAGGTCTTGTAAGATAATTGCCTGTACGAAATGACCTACCAAGGTGCTCAAACCATCTCATCCAAGCTGATCTGGTAGTTTTTCCGACGTAAGTGGCATCAGCTTGGATGAGATGGTTTGAGCACCTTGGTAGGTCATTTCGTACAGGCAATTATCTTACAAGACCTAGTTATAGTGCAATTAGGGAACACAGCGAGGAGTCTGGTCACCCTTTACATATCGATGATTTTTCTATTTTAACCTCTGCCCAGTTTGCTACAGACCTCGACATTCTAGAAGTTTTATATTCTGTTAAGATAAAGCCTTCCTTGGCTAGAAATGTAGCTGTTACCTCACTTTTGTGTTTTTTAGTCTGCATCCTGCTGGTTTGTATATCGACTTAGTATATTTACTGTTCTTTTGTACCATCCGTTTCTGTGACTTAAATTTGCATTCTGCTTCATTTTATTTTATCTACTCAATTGTTTCATTTAGCAATTATTTAATTATAATGTAAGTATTAGCTATCTTTTAACGTACTCTTATAATTTTTATACATATCATTTTATTATTGTAAATTTGATTGCAAGAACTACAATGTCATTTATTTTAATTTTAATTTTGTAGGTTGATAACGAGTGATAGTACTACTCGAAACATGTCCCAATAAAGTTGTACAAAATGCTGTTCCGGGTTTTGGCCTTGGTGTCCTTACTGATATGTAGATGGCGCTTCCCTGCTGGTGTTTCAATTGCTATATATATATATATATATATATATATATATATATATATATATATATATATATATATATATATATATATATATATAATAAACCATTACAGCAATGCACTATGGCCACTATTTACTTTGAGAGACATATCTTTGCTCTACAGATCCCAGAGAATGGTATCAATGGAGATCCAGACGAAGCCATTTCTCTTCCACGAAGATGTAAGAAGACAAAGGGGAAAGGAGGATGGCAGAGAGAGAGAGAGAGAGAGAGAGAGAGTGGCTGACAATAAAAGAGATAAATAAAGATCAAAGTGAATTTAGATAAGGTGAACTAAATTGAAAATTAATATATGGGATAATTCTAGACGGGGTTCACAATAACTTAGGCCATCGACGTCGGAAGTTACGCATCCCTCATGAATTCTTTGAAATGAAAAACATTTCGTATTCCGTACAACAAATAATCTTTGAAATCTTCATTCACTCAAGTTATAATGGACTAATATCCTTGCTTCAACATTCATAACAGTGCTACATATCAACAGCATGAGTGAGTAAAGAAAATATATGCCAATTACCTTCTGAAGAAAACTAACTTCATGGAATCGGGTCGCGAGAGCAATGCCATCCAGACCGAATTCTAAAATCATCCTCGCTGTCCACAAACGGCTAAATAAATCCTCCTCCCGATATTCTGAACAATTAACCGGCCTCTCCAATCCCTTCATTCACCTCTCTTGGAAGCCTGGATTCTCTTAGGTCCTCCTGACCTGACCTGCTCTGTATCATAATATGCCTTTTGGATGCCGGTGGTATATATGTATGTATATTATCTATGGTGGAGTCGGTAAAATATCTGGTAATTTCAGGCTTATTTGATATTAAAGGCGCTCTCTCTCTCTCTCTTCTCTCTCTCTCTCTCTCTCTCTCTCTCTCTCAGCTTTAATGTTATATTAATTGTTTTAGGCATTAACACAGGGGGAGAGGGGGGTTGACCGAACCATTTCCTACGCCGAAAGTATCTCTGGTGTTAGAAAGAGAGAGAGAGAGAGAGAGAGAGAGAGAGAGAGAGAGAGAGAGTACATATTCACACCAATACTTGAACATGAATTATCAGTATCTGACCAACATCAGTTACTGCTAAACAAAATCCTAAAACATTTTAGTTAGAGGTAAAGGGCTAAACTGCCTCTGTTTTCACTGACAAAGGAAACGGCTGAAGAAATCACGCAAATGTGAAGGAAACAATGAAGATGAAAAACTGTGATTCGAACCTGAAGTATAAACATGTTTTTCCCTAAACCGTCACTGAAAACAGATAAATGGCACGAAAAAGTAAATGATTTTCATGGATACCTACATAAAAAAAAAACTGCAAAACCAACACTAACGAAGGACACAAAACACCCACAAACACCTTTGTCATTAAATAAGTGGAAACTATCCCGAACAAACTTCCGACTTCCTTCATCCTGAACAGAAGAGACAGACTAAATCGAAAAAGAGATTCCCGATCTCCAAATGTGGATCAACAAAGATTGGCTACAAGAAGCGCCACTCAATTCTTGGGAAGTTGGTGGACAAAAGAATCCATTTCTACTTCTTCTCTCGTGTTTCCTTAAGAGCAATGCCCTGACGGACGAATAACGTCAGTATTTTTCCGAAGAGAATGAGAAAAAAAGAAAGAGGAAGGAAGGAAGAGGCGATAGAACAGGAAGAAACTTCCAACGCCCAGAAGGAGAAGGAAAGAAACTCAATGAACTGGGAAATACCTGTTGGATGGATGGATATATGTGGCTATGTGTAAATATATATATATATATATATATATATATATATATATATATATATATATATATATATACATACATATACAGACATAAATGTATATATATACTACATGATACTACTAACTGCTTTACTATTTGGCTTTTTCAGCGCAACTACCTCTCTCTCTCTCTCTCTCTCTCTCTCTCTCTCTCTCTCTGAGCAACAGCCATCAACAAACCTATCTGGAAGCCGTAGGCAGCATCGCACATTCCAGGAATGAAGGTAAATCACTTCCAAAACTTTCGACACAACTTCAAGCAAATAATTTCCCCGCACTTCTGCCCAGGTATCAGATGAATATTGTGTCAGTTTTCCTCAACTTTTCCAGGTTACTCTCTTAATCTGGTCCATCCTACCAATGAAGCTTCTTTCTCCTTCTGAAATAGAAATACTATATACCTCTTCGTTAATTAACCTCTCCGCCATTCTTAGTTTCTATAATCTTATTTGGCAAGTATGTATGTATGTATGTACATATATATGTATACATGTATGTATGTATGTATTCTACTTACATGTCACAATTTGTCCCAATAAACCCCATTTTACAGAAATAGTAACAAATGATGGTAAATCCCATTTACCACTTCCTAGAAAATAAGGTTCTGAGGAACAAACTTCTTATGCTATAAAGAGAGTTAAAGAATAAATAATATTAAATTCCAAGCTTAAGAAAGATACTGGAGTGAAGGACTCATTCAAAACATTTTTTTCTGTCTCATGAAACAGCTGATTCGTTTTCATTAAAGGAAGGAGAGAAATTAGAGTTGGAAGATCAAATGCTTCCAGCTTCCAAAGACTCTCCCACTGCAATCCTTATGTAATCCTTCTTCACCAACCTTTCCTCTGATGCTGTCACCTCAACACAGATTAGTTCCCACTCTAATTCATCTTTTTCAACAGCTCTACAAATACCCCTGATATTTAACCACCCAGATCGGACACCCACTCCCTCTCTCTCTTCTGCCGTTTTAGCTCGCTCTCGCTATTTCTCGTAGAGAGATAAATAAATCAGGAATTAAATATCTAATTAGTCAACGAATTTCTCTCTCTCTCGCTCTCTCTCTCTCCCCCCCCCCCCCCCCCCCTCACTCTCTCTCTCTCTCTCTCTCTACAAACCCAGTTAATCCACACCTACTTTCTTTGTTACCAGTGTTTGTTTTGAAAGATTCCTCTTTGCAATTCTGTAAAGAAAGAAACCGGCTCACCAGAGGGGGAGAAGAAGAAGGAAAAAAGTTGAAAGTGTTGCTACATTCAACTTCAGCGTTGGAAGCAAACTCCCAAAAGACGCCAGGAAAAGTGTCTTTCTTTATGCAGCTTTTTCGTCAAAGTTTTGACACCTGGATTTTTCGCAGTTACGTTTTTTAATTAGCTGTTGTTTGTTCTATTTCTTTCATTAATCTAATTTAGACTTGCATTCAGGGTGTTTTGTATCCATTACATAACTATATTGTGTTTTTGAATGGAAAAGATACATAATAAACCGGAATTAACGTGTTTCATAAAATACCGTTTTTCTTATATTCTCCTTGATGAGTTTGATTTTTCATGGTTTTGCCAGACTCTGCGACTTCTCGTTATCATCAGTTGAAGCCGAGCTTTCCCCAAACAAACATTGTTAATTAAACCCACCAACCCACCCTTTTATAACTGCTACTTTTTTCGAACTATAAAATAGTACATTTTGATTCATTTGATTCATATGTCTTATTCATCACTCCACTTTAGAGCCAACCCTTTTTCTTTTAATTAACTTTAAACGTTTTGTATTCTCGATGGCTATAGAGAATTCCATTTGACTGGTTTTAATACGAAGCTCTGGTGCTTTTCAATAAAGTATGATCCAGAGATAAACGAGTAGACATGGTTAGAAATCACATGTTAAACCGACAAGTTATATTCAAGTGTTTACGAATTCGTAACCAGTTATCTTGAGAAACAGCCTTACAAATATATCAATATTGATTACTTTAATTATAATCTCGCAGACACCGATAAAAAAAACTGGATAATTAGTGAACATACGAAGAAACTGAAAGGCAAATCAGAATACGTTCCCAAAATAATTCGCATACTCTCTCTCTCTCTCTCTCTCTCTCTCTCTCTCTCTCTCTCTCTCTCTCTCTCTCTCTCTCGCCGTCTATCGTGGCAGTGGAAGTCTCCCCGAAATCTCGACAATTTTCTCTTCCGTCCATTAATATCATCCAGGTCTCGAGTCTTCATGCTTGGCGGCTCACTGTCAGCACTCAGTCCTTGGGCTGTCTTTTCTTTATTTAAAAGTGAGGTAATGTATTTTTTTTTTCCAAGGGAAGACAAATCCATTGTCATTACATGTTCTTTAAATTTCAGTCACATGAACATATCAATGTAAGGACTTGGAGACTGGCAACCTGTGGATATGAACTTTCCTATACAAAGATTAAACTAGAAAAAATAAGGACACCAAACACAAAAATGGGAAACTTGAAGTTTCATGCAAATGAAGAAAAAGGAGCATCGCCCGAGTTGGTGTCAAGATAAGGGAAACTTAAGCAACAGGAGGCGAAAATTTGGATCGATTCTTCAAGACTTCAATGACCTAGATCCCCAATATAATAATTAATTAATATATTTTACAGTAAAATAAGCAAAATTTATTTTCCTGAGCTTTAAAATTAAATCAAAAGATCGTTAACTGCTTCATAAGAAACAAGGGAAACCAGTCAAACAACTGGAGAGAAATGTAACGTATGTATTATTAATCTTAACATTTACAACAAGCTCCGAGTCGGCTAAAAACAATGAAGTGATCCCTCAATTTCTGGTCTACTTCTTTTATTTAGTTTTTTGTTTTCTCTTTTAATTCTTTTATTTTGTTTTCTGCTTTCTCCTTTAAACTTTTATTTTGTTTCCTGTAATATCATAAATTTTAGGACTTTAAGACATTTCTTTTTTGCTGCCATTTTTCAGTCCTAATCTCTATTTACTTTCTAAAAATTCAAGAATGATCATATCTGACTCTGTGACGGAACCTTTTCCTGACCAATCCTCCAATCACGTGACCTTTTCTTTTCCCCAACAGTGTACCCAGGACCCACTTGAGTGTACCTTACTTTCTTCCGAATCCCATAGCCCCATTTCTTCCCCCGATTCACCTACCTTTCTTCCTGACACTTCCCTTTCACGCCTACTGAAAAGCCTAAATTCCTCATTAGTAAAATCGTACTATTTCGGTACCTGATCCAACAATAAAGAAAACAAACGTAAACCAAAAACAATGAAATGGTCGCGTGACCAAGTTCGAAGTCTCTCTCTTCTGGTATCGACATCCGGATCGTTTCGTTCGAGTGATTTCTCAAAAATCACGAAATTTACGATCCGGTTCCTGGCTTCGTGAATGAGGTCCGATGGGGAGGAAATTTTCCTGAATTTCCGGATTGATCAATTAAGGGATTTTATAAGACTAACAAACGCTGCCATTTATAAGTAATTAAAAGGTTGCACACTTTTGAAATGAATGATGATGAGAGTGCTTACTAATGAATGATTGCAAGGTAATCAAAACTGACAGAAGTGCTTACAAGACTTTGATAAAAATATCATATTTACAAATTACTGACAGTGATAAAAATACCACCATGTTGTTTCGTTTTTCACGAAGATTTTCATCACAGTGTTCAGTTTTACATTCAAGATTAGCACTTGAAACGAGATACCTTTTCAAAAAAACTCAACTATCATTTAATTAATCAGGTGTAACGAATGAAAAATACTGGGCATATTACATTGATCTTGGAAAACAAACTCGAGGTTGGGTTTGAATATTAGAGAGCCCCTTGTTGAGAGAGAGAGAGAGAGAGAGAGAGAGAGAGAGAGAGAGAGAGAGAGATTCTAAGCCTGAAATAAAGGCCATATGCACCGTGAAGTTCTGGAGAAAACCCATTATTTATGCTGAGCCAGAACACTAGGAGGCACCCAGCTGAAATAAAAGACGACAGAAGCTGCGTCTCCCTCACCTGAAAAAGGGAAACAAAACAAAGGAGCGTAAAATGTAGGGTAATAAAGGAGCAATGGGGGAATGAGGATGATATTAGGGGCTTTCAACTCTATCTTCCTTATTTTCCCAGACAGTTGCACCTACAAAGGGATTTCCAGACACTTTCAGGCAACTCAGATCGAAGAAAGAAGACCCTGACGACATATATACTTAGCTTTTCTTTCTGTTCGTTTCTTTCTAAATTTTTCATTTGTTTGCGTTTTTTATGTAACTATGCTTTATCTTGGTTTTCTTTTTGTTCGTTTTTCTTCTCTGAAGTTTTCGTTTGTTTGTGGGCTTTTTAAACGTAATTATACTTTATCTACTATTTTATGCCGTTATAATAATGTAGTCGTGTTATCATTATTGATTATGATCTGTCAATCCACAGGTCAACTTCCAA
>NC_087215.1:15454725-15472225 GCF_015104395.2 Macrobrachium nipponense | reverse complement strand
GAAAGAAACCTCTCTAAATATAATAATAATAATAATAATAATAATAATAATAATAATAATAATAATAATAATAATAATAATAATAATAATAATAATAATAATAATAATAATAACCAGCCTTGCAAAGAAAAAAATGTTAGACATTACCATCATCTTAATCCAAGGTTCAATCGACGCCTTTTTCCATCGTGTAATCTAAAGGCTCCCTACGTTCCGATTTGCGAAAGAGGCTTTACAACCATCAAAAGAGTCATTAGCGGTCACGACAGAGGCAATTCAGCATCTATAGGCCTGGTAATGACTTATGTCAGCACATTCTTTTAAGATACTGAACGATAATTAGCGGCCGCTAATAGCTAATCTTACCCAGTACACCAAAATGTCTGGACGGACGAAATGAGCAAACGGGTAAATAAAATGAAATGGGACTGTGGGGAATGATTACATAAATTAGTAAATATGGGAAAATGAAATGAGTAAACTAAAAAATGAAAGGAAAAGGATAAGAGAGGATTGAAATAGACGTAAGGGTTAAATGACTACATCAATTTAAAAATAACAAAGTTCGTCGACTACCATTATGTTATCGGTTGACTGGTTGAATTCAGCCCTCTGGCGTTGCAGTTCACAGTCGCCCGACCAGCTCTATTTATACAGAAAGGACTGATTACAGATGATCTTAGTTTTAAGGATGCTCATAGAATCCTTTCAATAAGTTGACTCTCCTAAAACATCGCTCAGTTTTACGATGGAAGTGAGAGAGAGAGAGAGAGAGAGAGAGAGAGAGAGAGAGAGAGAGAGAGAGAGAGAGAGAGAGAGGAAATATTTAATCTTATTTCTAACATTAGAAAGCTAGACGTGCATTGCAATCTCTGCTTGCTTAATGTCTCATATTCATAAATGGATCCTCTTTAAGAATGGTGGTGTTAGAGAAAGGAAAATGTTTACCTAAAAATAAGTGACAACTCTATGCATAAATGCCAAATATACGACGAAACAACTAACATAACATAACACGGGTGGAAGACAATAAGAGCCAATACGAAGAATAACAGATAAGAAAAAATGGACAAAGAATATTACAAACATTGAACTATGCCAACGGAAGAAAAGTTCCTAAAGAAAGCCAATGAAATCAAGCAACGGAATAATGAGAGAAATGACTTAATTTCACGCGACCAATCATCAGCCAGGTGGCGTCCTCCCTCCCTCCCTCCCTCCCTCCCCTCCCTCACCTCCCTCCCTCCCTCCCTCCCTTCTGCCAAGCGCCTGATCCCAGTCCAAATCTTCAGTCGGAATCTGATTGTTTGATTGATTGATTGGTGAATGAATTAATTGCCTGGGAATAACCTCTGCCGCCGATCCGGTGGAAGTGATTATATGAGATTTCCTCGTGATCGAGGGACCGAGCGACCGGATCTTATCCATAGATCGGCCAACGGCGAAAATGTCGCTTAATGGTCGAAGATAGAACCGAAACGTAAGTATGATCTGCATATGAAAACAATTATATATTAATAGCTTATATTGTCCTTCAGACAGACAATGGCAGCAATAACAACAATTCGTGTCTGTCTTCAGATGAGCAATGTTGGCCACTCTTTTGCTTTCATGTCAACAAAACTGTAAAATCAAATATAAAACACCTATGGATATACGTATATTGTTCCATGGGAAAAATGGCTTGTCAGGAATCATATGGAATTAGTCTTATGAAACAAGCAATAATTAAATAAAATAAATAAATAAATAAATAAAAAAGAATAAAAAACATAAGATTATTCGGAAAATTTCCGGGGGGGGGGGGGAAATTGAACTTTCAACCTCAAGAGAGGTATACAGTTTGAAAAGCAATGGAGGACGGTGGAAATAGAGAAAGTCAAATAAAATAAAATCCGCCTGAAGAGCTGCTACCATCGTACTTTCATTCGATGTCGCATAATGATTTACTCTTCTGTCGTATCTTCGACCTTCACTGTTGAGTATTCGATCATATTTCAACCTGCCAGTTTCATCTCTCCAGATTTTGTTTTTCCGCTTTATGCGTAAAATTAATGTCATTGTGATTCATCTTTGCCGTTTTCATTTTTTGCCATTTGACCCCTCTACTCCCGCCTCCAAAGCCTCAATCTTATATCAGATATAAATCAATAAACAACCAAATTAAACAAATAAAAAAAAAACTTTCCAAAACAACGTCTTGCATCACATCATACCCTCTCGACAACATCGCTTGTTTTTTTTCCTTTGTTTTTAGCACTTTGGTCACTTCGTAGATTTCCCAGGGTTGCCAGCTTTCACTTTCCTTTTCCATTCCTGATATTGACGTCCCTGTAGCAACCAATGTTCCATTGATTCCCCCTATCACTCTCACCCTCCCTTTCTATCATCTCTGTAGTCAATTCCATTCTTTTCAGCTCAATTCCTCACTTCCATGAACACCTATCGATTGTTCCCAAGTTCCACGTTTCTTCTTCCCCTTCTTCTTCAATTTTTCTGTCACTGTATCTTAAAAAAAAAAAAAGTTGGTGACATGTAAATATTTGAGTCAATCTCCGCTCTGTTCCTCACTTTCATGAAACACCTACCAATTATTCCCAAATTCTACGTTCCTCTTCTTGAATATTCTTGTCTCCGTATCTTAAAATAAATAAATAAATAAATAAATAAACGTTGGTGGCAAGTAGATATGAGAGTCAATCTCCAACTTGATATTGGCAAAATATAAATAGTTGAAATATTCTGCCAGTTCCTACTGCTAAAACAAAACTCCAAAGTAATTTCGAAGGAAACTCCCTCACCTGTTTGTGCAATGAAGTAAAGAAGCGCATCTCATCTTCTAAAGAAAGGCAAAAGTTGAATCCAGCCTTCCGCGAAAAAGGCCAATTCAAAATTCTCACTTCCACAATCACAATAAACTCGGATTTACATCCAACACTCGGAGGAAGTTCTGAGAGTTGGTAATTTATAGTGTTAATGAGAACTAGTAATTAATGTCCGCAACGCTGGAGAGAGAGAGAGAGAGAGAGAGAGAGAGAGAGAGAGAGAGATCACTGATATTTTACGAACAGCTCTACGGGATGTTTGAGGATTTCTCACAAAATATTCATTATATATATATATATATATATATATATATATATATATATATATATATATATATATATATATATATAAAGGCGCATCCAGGAGGAAGGGACATGTGTACATCTGCCCAGAATAATTATTCAGCCCCTCCAGGACACGATGTCGGGGGCAACTGAGCCTTCAACTCAAAAAGGGTGAACCGTTCGTCCTTTTCCTTTTAGCTTTTCTGCGTTAGAGTTTTGTGGCATTTTATCTATGACTTCCATGCTGAGAAACACGAGGCATGCATAACATGGTGTTTTACACGCAAGAGAGAGAGAAAAAAAAAAATATATATATATATATATATATATATATATATGCGTGTATGTGTGAGTATAAAAGAGAAAATTCACGAAATGAAACAAAAGGATAAAACACTATTTCATTTCTGCTAGCATCTATACCCCTCTTTAATTTAGTTTAATTGGGGACATATTAGTGAACAGGCCAAAAGAAATGCCAACGAGAGAACCGCATAAAAGAAGAGAGAGAGAGAGAGAGAGAGAGAGAGAGAGAGAGAGAGAGAGAGAGAGAGAGACGAGAGAGAGAGGGAGAGCCGAAGAGAGAGAGAGAGAGAGAGAGAGAGCGCGCAAAATCCAACAACTCGGCAATTGCAACAAATAATTATAATCGACAACTGATTGATGCTTTATTTAGAAACAAGATTACAAACATTCACAACGGACAATTTATGATGCATAAACAAAAGAATCGAACTGCAAAATAGTTCTTTTAGGAATAAACAATAAAAAAATTGAGAGTAAGAGTCATTCTTTTAGAGGGACGTAACCAATATCGCTTGAATACAAATCGAGAGACTGACAGGCTATTCAGAAAAATAACAGAGCTTTTTTTATTCACTTTTTACGCCGATTAAAAAAAGGGCCAACGACGTTTTCGAAAGCAAATGACCTGTTTTTATTCAGTTATTTATTTGCTTTCTGTTTTTAAAACTTTATTTTTTTATATGACGCGAGTTTATCTTAATCGTCTATACCTTTGTTTTCAAGAAACAAATAATTACTGCTGTTTTTATTGTAGTTTCAAAAGATAACTAAGAAGAAACCAAATGGAAAGGATGACCAATATGCGGCAGACAGCAGAGCAGCTGGGGACCAAGAGACGCTTTAGTACCGTCTACAGTGCGTAGCTAAAGGTGAACAGTTAACTGACAGTGATGCTTAAAAAAAGAAACAAAAAAAACTGTATTCATAAGAAATGCCAAAGCCCCAATGGTACAGATTACCATTTCCATCTTTTTAGTCTGTAGTGTTGGATAAGGAAAAAAAACATAATTTTTCATAACACTCAACCCGAATTCAAAGTTTAATATATAACCCAAGGAACAAATTTAAAAAAATTAAAAAACAAAGAAAAGAATTCATTCACAAACACTTCCCAGTTCAGATGAACCGAAACAAACATCCTGCGTCTGTCACGAGAGAGAGAGAGAGAGAGAGAGAGAGAGAGAGAGAGAGAGAGAGAGGGAGAGAGAGAGAGAAAAGGAACAATTCGAGAGAATTATCGCCCTCTGTATCTTGTTCCCTCATCATCTTCATCATTTGTCAGACGGATGTATTGGCCTCTCCTCAAGACCCACAATGAAGTGTTTGACCTCAGAAAGATGAAGGAAGGAAAAACCAATAGCTTGAAAAAAATAAAAATAAAATAAAAAAAATGGTCATCAGATGACGAAGTATGGATGGAGCCTGGGGGATGTTATAGTGTCCCCTTTTACCCCAACTCAACCTCCTCCCCCTCCCCCACCACCAACAGCCTTCGAACACCAACAACAAAAGACACACAGCTAGGAAAGAGTTTTCCCTTCACAAAGGAAGGGTTGTCAGCCGTGTCTCGGGTCACATAAAGAAATGAAGAAAAGTCTTTGATTGATTGTGACGCAGAAGGGGATTCGAGGGCCTGGGGCGGGGGATGGTGTGGGGGAGATTACGACGAAGAGGAAGGCTTGTAGGGGGCGTATAAAGAACGACAGAATCCTATAAAAGGTAAAACTGTGAAGTAATGGAAAATAGACGATGCATAACTTCTGAGGTAATTATAAAGAAGTTGGTGAGAAAATGAGGGTACTTATGATTATCATAAGTTCAAGAGGACAGCCAGTAATTGCAGATGACAGTTAGTCATGAAGTTGTGTAAATATTATTCATTATTACGATATATTTACTTTCGTTTAAATTGTGAACATTATTTTACATTGTTTTACAATCACAGAAACAACAAAACTATGCCGTATTATAGGGCCCATCCCAGCTTTGGAATTTGCCTCTTACTCCTATCTTCCCTAGTTTCTGCCTTCTCTACTACGCTCCTTTGTTTTCATTAGTGCGTCACTTTTTTCTGTTTTTTTTTTTTTTTCCATGGTATTGACACATTTGTATATCGGTTCAGCATTTGGAAGAACATAAGAAGCATAGTAACCCCTGATACAGAATTTGTACTCAAGTTAGGAAGTTTGGGAGGTGAACTGAAAACTGAATATAGAATTTAGGCCAAAGGCCAAGCACTGGGACCTATGAGGTCATTCAGCGCTGAAACGGAAACTGGCAATAAAAGGTTTGAAAGGTGTTTCTCCACATCCCTTTCATCATTACCCTCTACTTACGAAGCTTCCAATACGAATAAAAAAACGATTTAAAAAATACGTTGTCAACAATATTTACACCCTAATTCACAACAGGAAGGGTTGGTGTTTAAAGTCACTAAAGCCTTGATTTCTCCTCTGTGCGCTGGTTCGAATCCACGAGAGGACGAAATTATTATCAACTAAAAATTCCCCTTCGATTAGCATACATGGAAATATATTAATTCCGAGGTAGAGCGAATTGGATATTAAAGGACATTTCTAGCTTAATGCATACTAAGACTAAATATACATTTTTTTAGATAGCATTTACAAAATAAAATAAATTCCAAATTTTTCGATTCGATATGCAACCTGCCAGCATCAACTAGATATCAAATCCCCCCAGTTTCGAATAAAAGCGCGCTGGCATCATTTACTACACTCATGCCACTCCGATGAAAATATCGCAATGAAATAAAAATGAATCCGTCGACTGGAAAAATCACAAAATAAATCGAAAAGCTTCCGACGAATATTTTCATGAAGTGAAAAGCGATAAAGGGCAATATCCATCAGATTACTGAAGGGCCAGAGTGATGGAGTCATTCTGGAAAGAATTCCATGATATGCACAACTGCTGATTTCATATTTCTTGTGGTAGGTGATGCTGCATTATCTACTGAGTAATATATATATATATATATATATATATATATATATATATATATAGTATGTATGTATATGATAGATCATGTATCATATATATATATATATATATATATATATATATATATATATATATTACTAGAAGGACCTCATGACAACTGGATGGTATCTAACAGAGTTATTTATTCGAAAAATGTTAGTAGCTTTTCAAGGACAACCAGTCCTCATTATCAAGTATCCAACAGGAATATTTTGAGGAAATGGTTGAGATCCTAGTGACGGTTCTTAGGAAAAACAAACAAACCACTTCAAGCAATTTCAGTTTCGTCAGGAGAATAAAATCATTTATTTCCTCTGAAACATTCAACTAATCTCAATACCCAGACAGTTAGTTTCAGTCTAATCCTACTCTCCACCACCTTCCGCTAATGAGCTGTTCCACGAAGAGATATTTCTTCCTTTAGTTCCACTTTCCTGCAAATCTTCCTCCACTATCCTTGTCTATACCATTTTTGTTCATCTTTCTAAATACTTTATCTATTGGGCATTATCTCTTCCTCCTAGCGATTTCTCTATCTGCTGTTATCTTTACTATCAATCTTCTTCGTACTTCCTTCTTTCCTTCCCCTCAAACTTCCCTATCTTCCCCTTGGGGAAGGGCACCCACCAAATGGGGCTTGAAACCTGTTTACAGAGTCTCGGGCAAGTCTTTACCCGGAAGCTGGAAGGCTTTGCTCAAAGGAGGAACCTCTCCTACTCCTACCTCCTCCTACCCTTCCTCCTCCTCATCCTCCTCCTCCTCGAGGGGATCTCTCCAGTCATGATTAATGGCGTGTAATGACCACAGACCCCTCCTCCTCTCTTCTCCTCCTCCTTTTCCCTTTCGTCTCCATTCAATAAAAGGGATAAAAAAAAGGGAAGCTTCTGATGGAATTCCTCCGCCCAACTCTTTTTGGGAGCAAAAGATGGGTTGCTAAGTTTGTGGTAAGACCTGTTGGTTTTTTCCCCTCATAATATTGGCGTTGTATTTATTTAATTCTCTTTTCAATAAATTCTCTCTAGTTTTGGCATTGAAATCCTGATTTCAATTTATTTTCAATCAGTAAATTTTTTATTTTTGTTTTTTAGGAAATTCTGAAGAACTATACCCATTTTCTTTATACAAAATGACATAATACCAATATTATTTTGTAAAATAGTTCCTCTTTCTAATTTCCATTTCCATTTCTGTAAATGTCAGATGTATTTCCAGTGATTATTCTAGGGGATATTCAAATGTCTCGTAATTAAGAGCTAATTAATAAAAAGTAATAATATAGAGAGCACTGCAACCAAGCCACACAACGTCCACAGCGGGAAAACTTCCTCGCCTGAATGTTGCATCTTTTTCCTAATAATGAGATTTATTTCCAGCAGAATATAGCAGACTAATACTCACTCGAATAATTTGATTGTCGGGGTCTACCTATAAATATTGCTCCTGGCTCCCTTTTCTGCTTCATAAAAGACCCATTATTTTGCTTGTTACTTGTTGTTTCAACTTTTCCGAGTTGGCGATGTTCGTGACACCTTGTTTTTCGTATTTATAAAATCCTCCAACTAGTTTTCAATTTCCAAGTCGTCTCCAAAAGGGCAGTTGATTTCCTCGTTTTTATTTTTTTGTTATTTTGTTCTTGTAACTGAATTCAAGCCGAATGTAGGTAATTAGCATTGTCACTTCTCATTTGCAAACGAGAAACCTCATTGTGATTATGAGATTTCTATAATAAGAAAAAATTGTTTATCAAAGCCAGTCAACCTCTTCTCTCCACCACACTTTCTCAAATATTTCGTTGGCTAAGCCTAATCCTCTACAGAATAAATTCCCCTGGAAGTAAAACAGTGGATACAATCAAAACACTGCAAGATGTGGACAATAACAAAAAACACAATGCAAGATGGGGAATAAATAAAAATCAGTGCAAGATGTGGAACACAATCAAAACATTGCAAGACGTGGACTACAAAAACAACAACATTGCAAGTTGTGGAATAAAATAAAAACATTGCCAGATGTGAAATAAAATAAAAACACTGCAAGATATGGAATAAAACTAAAAGATTGCAAGTTGTGAAATAAAATAAAAAAAACATTGCAAGATGTGAAATAAAATAAAAACACTGCAAGATGTGGAATAAAATTAAAAGATGCAAGTTGTGAAATAAAATAAAACATTGCAAGATGTGAAATAAAATAAAAACACTGCAAGATGTGGAATAAAATTAAAAGATTGCAAGTTGTGAAATAAAATAAAAACATTGCAAGATGTGAAATAAAATAAAAACACTGCAAAATGTGGAATAAAACTTAAAAGATTGCAAGTTGTGAAATAAAATAAAAACATTGCAAGATGTGAAATAAAATAAAAACACTGCAAGATGTGGCAATAAAATTAAACAGATTGCAAGTTGTGAAATAAAATAAAAACATTGCAAGATGTGAAATAAAATAAAAACACTGCAAAATGTGGAATGAAATAAAAAGATGGCAAGATGTGAAATGAAACAAAAAAAAATTGCAAGATGTAGAATACAATCGAAATACTGCAAGATGTGGACTACAATCAAAACATTGCAAGATATATAGTCTGATATCTTCAAATATCGAGAACTAAAGAAAGTGAATATATTGTGGTCAAAATCCATTAGCGTCACGACAGCAAACTGTCACTGGGATTTTCAAGAAAGCTATCAAGTAAATGGTTGGGTAGATATTGGGTAAAAGTCTGTTGACGTTTGCTAAAGGTTCAAGAGGTAACGGAGGTAGATGTGTATGTATACAATACTATATAATAACACTATACATTATACATATATATATAATATTATAATATCTTATCTATATATTATTATATATATATATATAAATCTAAATATATATAATTATATATATATAACATATAGCATAATTATATATTAATATAATATATATATATATTATATATAATAGATAATTATATAATAAATAATATATATAATAATATATATATATATTATAATATAAGATATATATATATATATTCTTATTATATATATATAATTATAATAATGTATCTACATATATATACATTTATATATAACATATCTATATATATATATATTATATATATATTATATATATATGATTAATATATTATATATAATTTATATTATATATTATAATGAACCTTTAGCAAACGTCCACTCTGACGTTTGATTCGCTAGCGAATGTACGTTTAAAACGTTTAACGACGTCTGCAGTAAAAACGTTTATTTCTTTTAAAGCTCCTGGAGCTAGATCCTCAGTCGAGGAAAGGAGTCGGGGTGACTAAGGAGGAGTTGAGGGCGGGGTGATGCCCCAAGGCAACGAGTAAATCCTAGCGAGGAAGCAGTTCGCGATAATGCCTTGAAGGAGAGTTAGGAAGCCCCCTAAAGGAGTCGTCCTTTGATGTAACTGTGCTTGAAGGACTTGAATGCTTGAAGGGTGAAAGCTGAGCGAAAGCAAGAGAAGATTAGATTTGTGGGAAAGAAATCAAGGAAGGAAAGAGGCGAAGAGGGCGATGGAAAATGAAAAAAAAGGAGATAATAAGGGGAGGGAACTGATGAGACAGTCTGATGAATTTGAAGGTGTGGGAAGAATTAAGTCTTATTTTCTCTTTTTCCTGATATTATTCAAATGGTAAGGACGCCTGACAGAGGTAAAAGCATGTTTGTACATACATGTATATATATGTATATATATATATATATATATATATATATATATATATATATATATATATATGTATATATATATATGTGTGTGTGTGTAATATATATATATATATATATATATATATATATATATATATATATATATATATATATATATTTATAATATATTATTCACACACATATATATATCGCTGTGTAAGACTGGGCCTGACTGCTGGAGTTATTCGAAAGGCTGAAAAGTGGCTTCGGACGCAGAACAAATGTTACAATAAGAATTACCGGAGCTATTTCAGAATAATACGTGCGAATCTAGATGGTGCAGGATAACAGGACATTAATTATCTGGAAGAATAGGACGGCAGTTATTTTAATGATTAATTAATATTCAATTTGGAAATAAAGCTCAAACCAACACGTCTGAATATCTGTTAACCTGACAAGTAATTAACACAGTGATAACATATCAATACCTTAATCTTCATCATCGTAAACAGTACGCTCTATGAAATGTTAACTTTAGCAAAAACGAGACTCTCGGTCGGCAAGTACATTTATAACACCCCCCCCCGTCTCTCTCTCTCTCTCTCTCTCTCTCTCTCTCTCTCTCTCTCTCTCTCTCTCCACGCTAGCAAAGCCAGAAATATGTTTATGAATCACCCGATAAAACTCCATAATAATCCCACACTCAAGATATAACTGCAGAGAAAGTGTTTCCATCAAGGGGGCGCTTCATTAGCGGAATGACCGCATTCAATTGCTTGGGCGCCTGGAAACTCCCAGCCAAGTAGACTATTCTATGTAACGAGACATCCAAACTTACGCGATGATAGTACCCAATATACAAGTATGGGAGCCAAGGAAGGTATTGATGTCTATTTCTTTAATTTTTCTTTTTATTTACTTATTTATTTATTCATTTATATTATTTTATATTTATTTATTTATTTTATTTTTATTATTATTTTTTCTTTTAGATTGAGGATATACGCATCCTCCGTCTACCTCTGAAACCTGATACGCCAGAAACTACCCCTTCTATCTCAACTCCCCAAGTCCTTACAATCTCGGTTCCTACATAAACCAAAAACGTTATAAAAGTCGTAGGTCATTCGGCGGGTGAGAGATTACACCTAGTCGTAATTTCCCCCCGTCTAGGGTAGTTTCCCTGTTTGATGACACAGACGGGACACAACGAGCTCCTCTGGGATGTGAGTTTATCACCGGAGTTTAACCGCGCAGGGAAAGAACGGGAAGGGGGCAGCCTGTAGGAGCTGTCTTCTGAGATAATGAAGGTCGCTGCTTACTAGAGTTGAATATTAAGTTTAGGCCAAAGGCCAAGCACTGAGACCTATGAGGTCATTCAGCGCTGAAATAGAAACTAGACAGTAAAAGGTTTGAAAGGTGCAACAGGAGGACAAACCTCAAAGCAGAGGATTGGAATTTCGAAACAGCAAACAGATAGAAAGAGGTTGTTATACACATGGGTTTTATATTTAAGCTAATCATATCTCTTATCAAAGAGTAAATCTATCTTCCAATAAATTGGTTATATTGGGAGGGAACCTTTCCTAAAGTCTTTTGAGAGAGAGAGAGAGAGAGAGAGAGAGAGAGAGAGAGAGAGAGAGAGAGAATGTTACTTGTATCTGTAGGTTAATATTCCACTCCACCACAAACCATAAACGAACCAAATAAATTGAACCTAATAACAAATTAAAAACACACTCCCAATAACGAAAAACGGTATGAAGCCCTGCAGAAAAAGAAAACTTCAATAAAACACTAATAGAATAAGTAACCTATCAAGGAAATATAAAAGAATAAAGTAATCATCCCAAACAATAAACAAACAATGAACAACAACCACAAGAAAATAAACATCGTTTACATTTCTGGCAACATTCCTGGCAATCTTGAAAGGAAAGACATTAAAAATAAAAATCACTTCACTCCATTACCTCCCCTCCCCCACATCTTGAGGGAGAAGAAGAGGGGATGGGGGAGTGGGGGAATTCTGTCATCTCCATCAGTCACTCTCTGTCACACTAATGAAGGAGATGACGACGTCGGAATCTCGCGCAAGGTGATGGAGATCTGACATTAGAGATGCGTCCTGTTTGAAATGATGACTCTCTCTCTCTCTCTCTCTCTCTCTCTCTCTCTCTCTCTCTCTCTCTCTCTCTCTTAAACGACTTTCCTCTGACTTGGTGGCCCGAAAGGAATGTCACGCACATCTCAGGCTAATTACCTCCTTTTAGCGGAACCAGTTTGAAAGAACTACGTATTTTTTTTTTTTTTTTTTTTTTTTTTTTTGCTGTGTGTAACAGGTGTAGTCCACAAGTAACAAACTCCACGTGACACCATGACGTCGGTCCAGTCGGGACAAGGAACCCTCGCCATGGGCCTTGGAAGGTTTCTGAGAACAGTGGTCAGTTAATGATTTTCAGGTGTCTTTAATTTACAGATCATTTAACAATAATAACCAATTTTCAATATAATTTACAGCTTGACCATGAAAACAAAAATAACAAAATGAATTACAAAGCATATAACAAATGACAGTGAAATATCTTTCTGCGTCTCAATCCGATGTATTAAAGAAACCATAACAGCAAGATCTCGTAAACATTCCAGTTTTTTTATCGTTAGTTCTTCCTTCGATATTCTAATAAGGTTCGCTTCTTTCAAGGTATTTTCTTATAATAATGTCTGACATACTTTGCGCCTTAAACGTCAAGCCTTCATTAGCATGAATTACTAAACTGAATAATTTACTCTTCCACGAGTATTAATTATGAAGGTAGAAACATTTTTTTTCGCCAAATGTACCGACATACTTTCATTATCATCATTAAACATTCTTTCGCTACTTTTTGTTTCCCTTACGCTATCAACACTTATTACCATAATTTGCCTTCGCAACTTTGCAAAATAAAACGCCTTAAAAATGCTAATATCTTTAATATGGAAACAAGGGTTACCACGAACAAAATGGCCATATTTTTCTTCGATAGCACAGACAAGTTGTGTGAAAAAGAATATAAATCTCTAAACCTTATATCAGTACAACGGAATGAAAATACACTGATGGAGTCAGTCAGGCAATATATTGGTGATGACAGTGATCAGCTCGATGATGGCATTCCACTTCTCACTATCTTTTCATCGAGGCTTTTGCATTATTGATTATTGGATATTTCTCTTACTTCACAGTCGGGGGACTGACGGACGATTGTCGACATCAATGAAATGGAAATAATGCAACCAATTGGCATACTCAGAGCAGGTAACTCAATCTTCAAGATGTCACATTTGACGCAGTGGGAGAATGAGAAGGGCAGTCCAGAGGCAAAATGGGCAATAGCAATTGCCGTGAGCTTCCCAGATGGACTGGACCGAACAGTCAGCTGCTGCCTCCATCTGCATAATACTGAGTCAACCTCCTGATTCCTTGGGGTCAGTCAGAGTCAAATTGCGCGGGAGAAATAATACATCTTTGCTCACCAGTTTGTCGTATTTTTTAATGAGTATTTTATTAGGATGAAAACCCCAAAGCAGTGGGCATTGGTTAACAATTGTTAGAGAAGGTGGATGCAAGTGAAGAAGGAAAGAGAATATGAAATAAAGTACAGTAAACGGAACGAAAGGGGTTGGAGCTAAGGGTTCGAAGGGACGTCGCAAAGAACCTTTACGTAATGACTACAGTGCACCGCGCGAGGTGCACTGACGGCACTAAACACACCCCCCACCCCATCCCCACAGAGAAAAGACCATGTAAAGACACCTTTATAATAATAAGAGTGAAAATACAAATTCAGATTTTTGACAAAGCAAGATACGAATACTCTCGCATCTTTGACTCAATAGTTCGAAGGGTTTTTCTTTAATCTAATTTAATTGATTAATTATTTTTTTACTTCTTTCACCTCGACGTCCCGTAATCCCTCCTGAAAGAGCCTCAGCCGCAGGAAGTGTGACACAGCCGTCACATGAAAGGTCTCCTAAGTGTGAAGGGGAAAAAACATCTTATCTCTTCATAATGGAAACTTGAGTCTGTTTAAGCCTCCCTGTGGAAGAGTGGCAGGTTTAGGAACAGCGGTGGAAAGGGAAAGGTGGATTTCACACTCATTCTCTGCTTCTCTCACCTTCGTTTATTATTTCTCTCTCTCATTTTTTATTCATTCTCGGTCACGTCCTTGTCACGTTGGCAGGATCTCGTTTGAACTGAGGAATTTCAGGTTTTTGTTTTGAGAGAGAGAGAGAGAGAGAGAGAGAGAGAGAGAGAGAGAGAGAGAGAGAGAGAGAGACGTGTTTGAGTTAAAGAATTTCATGTTATGTTTTGAGAGAGAGAGAGATAAATGCATGAATAAAATGAGCAAGTGCTGAGCTTAGTGAAACTTATTTCTCACAACTATCTAAAATCACACCTGAGGTCCTCCGCTAATCGAATATTCTGGTTAGTTTCCAATTCCAAACGTGGAACTTCTTCTTGGGGCTCTTGCCTGAGCATCTATACTATTTCGCGCGAAATTCATAATAGTGTACCGGTCTAGTAAAAAAATACAACCCTTGTGACGAGGTCTACGAAGACAAATTGAGTTTCGGCTGAAAACGGAAACGAATGTTAGGGAGAAATCCGCTTCAAAGACGAACCCGCTCTCGCAGGGAAAATTCGTTATAAAGTGGGGAAATCTTTAAAAGGAAAATCCGCTGACGGGGAAGCTTCGATGTAGGTGACACGGTGAAGCGAAAAGAACCTTCGTTTGAGAATGAACTTTAAGAGACCCATAAAAAGAAAGAGACCTGAAAAAGTCTTCGAAAGACGCCCTAGGGTCAATGAATGCCTAACATACATAAGGAAGCAGACTGGAGATTGGTCAACGCAACTAAAATTTGCAATATTTTAACGTTAGTGGTATATCTGATAGGCAGAGACAAAAATCTTCAACCACAATGGCATTTTTTTTATAATAACAACTATGCTAATAATATAAAAGGGCAGTACATATTTTTAGTTGCTCTACTGTAATACGTTTGATGGAGGATTTCCTTTTGTAATAAGCAAAATATTTTTTGCTCAATTTCTTCACAGGACCAAACAATAAAAACATGATTCACTTTTCCAGAATGATTCGATTTCCGCTAATTTGTTATATATGCGGATTTACAATGACCACATCATGAACGCACCAACTATTAGCACTGATATAACTAACTTTATAAGGTACCCATACCATGCACACAAACTATGATGAATATGTCTAATATTCAATCCCAGCAAACGGTAAATCGAGAGGTAAAGATAATGAACGAGATGTAATTAAGAGATGAATGAAAGAATATAAACAAGACGACAATCAACGGAAATAACAGAACAGAACAATCAACAATAACAGAACCTTGAGCATCTCTTTTGGGATACGTGACCATAACAGCACATCAAAGGTCAAAATTATATATATGAGAACTCAGGTCAATTCCGCCTGCGTGAGCCTCTTCCCGTAATGCATAACTCTTGGCTTTCCCGTGAAATGAGATCATCGTTCATAATACACGTTTGGAAGAGTAATGGATCATACATTCCTGTGATCTATCGAGATCTATTACGGGAGGCTGCCATCTATCTCCATGATCTCGTCGTTTCACTAAATATGTGTGTATGTACATATATAAATATATATAAAGTATATATATATTATATATGAATTAATAATAATAATAATCTCTCCTAAGAAAGCTGCACAACCATGGAACTCTACACTGTAACCCATTAGTCTGGATAGACTGAAAAAGGAATCCAGACTGAAAAAGGACAATTCTAGCAATAATAATAATAATAATAATAATAATAATAATAATAATAATATAAGGAGTACGGGCGGACCACCACACCAAAAGCAGTCCACCTCAGCTTCAGCCTAGAGGATGTCTGGCAGATCCAGACGAAAGCTCGCTTCAAGAAAAAGAAAAAAGATAGAGAGAGAGAGAGATGAGAGAGAGAGAGAGAGAGTAGTAATAATAATAAATAATAATAATAATAATAATAATAATAATGAATAATAATAATAATAATAATAATAAAAACCATATTTACCACCAAAATCAGTAAGAGCCCCAAAAAGCTTTATTCACTTTAGAAAATACTACAACAATGTCAACCAATTGCCCGTAATATTTTTGGTATTGTTTTCGTCGGTGGAAAGTTATCAAATTTTACAAATTCACCGTTTGAAAACAAACACAGGGCTGTCTGTGGTGGGTACTGGCAAAAATACATTTTTTTTTTTTTTTTTTTTTTTTTTTTTCTGGTACAATTTGCTCCAGTTCACGTTTCTGTTTACATGCTGCTTGCTGTGCTCTGTTGAAATAAAATAAGTAAGTTCGAAGGTGATTATATTTAATTTTCTTTCCATGGAATGCAGGAATATCATGTCAGTGAAAGTATTGATGGAAAAATCAATGAGTAATTGACAGTATGGGCTGTTTTACTTAATTTGCTCTTTAAACATTAAATTATGACAGCTATCAAAGGGGTACGGCAAAGAGAGCTGTCTACCTGTATAGTTGAATCAGACAATTATAAAGGGGGCGTGGCCGAGCTGAATATGATTAGGCTTCTATGAAATTCAGACAGTCATAAAGGGGGTGGGGCCTAGAGGAGATGTCTACCTGTACAGTTGAATCAGACAATTATAAAGGGGACATGGCCGAGCTGAATATCTTAGACTTCTATGAAATTCAGGCAGTCATAAAGGGGGTGGGGCCAAGTTAAGCTGTCTACCTGTGTAGTTGAATCAGACAATTATATATTATATATATATATACTATATATATATATATATATATATATATATATATATATACACAACCTGATTTGGAATTTTCTCCTCTCTCTCTCTCTAAATCCCCACCCCATCGCAATACGAAAGCAAAATATACTAAACACAATGAATGACCAATTGAATGAGGCCAGGTAATCAAGGATTAGCTTAGAAATGATCATATGACGGACGCTGCAGAGATTGCTATATTAATGCGTATCCCTGCATACTCTTTTCCGGTTAAAAAGATTCCAGTCATTGTGGGGAAATAAGTCTGATACTTGACACATTACCAGTGAAAAGAGCTTCCACTGTTTTCGTTTAATTGCCGGTGGGTCCTCCTTTGTTCTTCGCGTTTGGTGGATGAGTGGAAATGGAATTTGAAATCTGAATGAATAAATATCGAGTGGTATACGAACAATGCGTGATCTGACCTCCAGCTTACTCTGGACGCGTGCAAGATTTTCCCCTCACGAATAAGTTGTAAACATGATAATTCCTAACTTTTGGATACGCGTGTCACTACAAAGCCTGACCTGACCATGATAATCACATAGGAGAAAAATGTGAA
>NC_087215.1:15436138-15451725 GCF_015104395.2 Macrobrachium nipponense | reverse complement strand
CTCTTTTATTGTCACCCACTTTATCTCTCTCTCTCTCTCTCTCTGCCTTCCTCCTTTCCCTTTGTCTCCTTATACTTCTGGGAAGAGAAATGGTTTCGTCTGGATCTTCATTGATACTATGCTCTGGGGATCTGTAGAGCAAAGATATGTCTCTCAAAATAAATATTGGCCATAGTGAAGTGCTGTAATGGTTTATTCTATATATATATATATATATATATATATATATATATATATATATGTGTATATATATATATATGTGTGTGTGTGTGTGTGTGTGTGTGTGTGTGTGTACGTGTGTGCGTGTGTGTGGAATTGGAAATGTGTGATTATCGACAATCCCGAAGACAGAGTTTACCATAAGTTTTATCTCTTAATTGTTCGGATTCACCTTTGGTATTTGCAAATCTGCAATAAAAAAAACGCCAAAATCCCTGTTTAGTAATTTTAACTTTTTGTTCTGGAATGCAGTTTTGGAATCGCCGTAATTTAACGTTATTTTGCGTGTTGTTCCGGAGTCTGTAATGTGTTGTATAAATTCCTTTCCCCCTGATGTAGCTTGAAATTTTGTGACGTTCGACCCTCATCATTTTTGGATTAAAAGCGCTCTCTCTCTCTCTCTCTCTCTCTCTCTCTCTCTCTCTCTCTCTCTCTCCATTTTAATGTTAAACCTTGAAACCTTGAAACAGCAGCCATGGAGTTCGTATTACTTTGATTAACAAAAAGACACACTTCGTAGTTTTCCCGTCTAATTAATGCAGTGTTTTTGCTGCTTGCTTTATAAATTATGATAACGCATTCCTGGCTTTGGAATTATTGCAGCAGATATCAAATTTTAGCCACTGCAGTTTCCTTCTATATTCCTCAATAAAGTTTTTGGAATTATTCAGTTTTTCATTTTTATCTGTTGAATGGCGGCTAATACACAAATTAGGACGTGTTCTATTTCTTACTGTATTTAGTTGTTAATGAAGCTTATCTGCTTTTGTGATGACGCAATGTCAGAAAGATGAAAGGTCTGCAGGCTCATGATGTCAATGGATAACATGTGACCTTAGAGTTTCGCAGTTAAGTGTTATGTCATGGAATCTGTTACCCATCGTCAAAGAACTACTCTCACTCTCTCTCTCTCTCTCTCTCTCTCTCTCTCTCTCTCTCTCTCTCTCTCTCAATTGATTTATGAAATATAATATCAAAGTATTTTTTGTATTTATGCTTAGTGGTTGATGATGAGCAACCAACGAAAAATAGTCGATATAGAGATAAAATTAGCTGTCCTTCTTTGGCTTTTTTCCCCCCATTCAATAGTTATTCTGTTACTCATATAAGGTTTTTTTTTTTACCCTGAAACTCTTGTTTTTTCATCAGTTGCTTTCCCGTTGAGATGCTCTGTATCGTAATCGTAAATAGTAGAAAAAGGGATGACCCTACACGGCAAGCATTATTGCATAATCATGAATTAGAACAATCTATTTCAGTTCAAGTTGACCCCAACAGAAGTTGTCCTTGTCTGATTGAGCAATGCACTCCACCTTTTCACGTTACACGACTGAAACACAAGCAGTATCCAAACAGACATGTTACTTCTATGAAGTCAACATGAAGCTGTAGATTCTGAACATAAAATTGAACCGTCTTTGTCTGAGGGCAAGTAAGCGACTCAATAAGTATTGAGACATCTTAAGGCGCTGTCACACTCGCGAAATTTCCGTTCTTTTGAATTTGACGTCGAATTTTCATGTTTTGACGGCGACTTTCTGGTGTCGTCGTCACGAATTTTGAAAACGGTACCGCTCGAATTCAACCCATAGCTACCGTCGACTATATTGTTTGTTTATATCTCAAAGAGCGCGCATTTCAAGTCATTAGATGCAAGATGGGGTTCTTGGTACAGTGGACAAAATTGCCAGAACAGTTTTTGGTCGAAGATATGGGGGAGAGACGATGCTTATGGGACCATAAGCATGATAGCTTTATGATAAAGGGTCTTAAATGAAAAAAATTACCAAGAAATCACCATGCGACTCAGGGAAAACTTTCCTGAACGTGATGATCTTCATACAGATAAGCATGCTATATCGTGAATATCAGATTGTTATATAGCCTAGGTCTGCTCTCATGTTTTTTTTTTTTTTTTTTTTTTTTTTTGCATTAGCAAATAATATAAAAAAAAATCTTTAAATTTTTTGTAGTGTTTCTCTGGCTTAATTTATAATACAGTCTGACTGTGGTTGTGTAAACAAGGTTACGAATAGCCAATCTAGGCTAGCCCTAGCTTATTTTTTTAAGTAAAACTTTTCAAGTCTTTTCAACCAGGACCGAACCCTAATACTATTTTAAAAATTCTATGCAGCATCATTAAACACATGCAAGCACGACCCACTATTTGCTTTGTGTTATAAAGCATAGTTGTTTTATCATTCCGGGAAGTCACAGCTCAGATGGTTTGTTTACGTTTTGACGACGACAACGACGGTATGAAGAAGAACGTGAAGAAGTACGGAATGACGTCGACTTCTTTGGAAAGTCGACGGCAAACTCAGAAAAAGTCGACTGAAATTTCGCTAGTGTGACAGAGCCTTTACTGACGTCAAAAAATACTTCGTCTTGTGCCGTCTTTTAACAACACTCCTGTGCTAATGTACTTCCTGAATTGAATGCATTCCTAATATCCCATAACTTCCTCAAAACTTTAGCATATTATTGAATGTATCATCATATAATCATACTTTTCTCCACCGATATCATATAATTTTATTATCGCTTTATTGCTTCAAACCCATCATGGAGCAAAGGTGAGAGAGAGAGAGAGAGAGAGAGAGAGAGAGAGAGAGAGAGAGAGAGAGAGAGAGAGAGAGAGAGAGTTCCTTGCCAAAATAGAAAAAGGGTAAGGCTAAGAATATGTATTTTCATTATACATATACGTTGTGCATGTTCATTATACATATACGTAATATCTTTTCATCGAACGCAATGGTTATAGTGTATCGGTTGGGCCAGTTATGAAGAGAAACTGCAAATCAGAATTGTCGCAAAACAATCCGATCACCGACAAAGGAACTTTGTAAGTGAGTTCCGAAGATTAAAAGAAAACCAAGTAAAAACGCGAACATTTCCACTTGTTAACCCCCCGAGCCACTCTCCTCGCATTTCCCAGAAGAAGTGTAAACAACTCGAACCAAAATGAGTTTAGACATTTCAGGCAACAACGAAAAAATAGGTTCTTTTTCCGAGAAAGAACAACAAAGAAGCAAGAACAGCGGAAACGAAAAAAGAAGAAGTAAAGACTACAATGGAAAATGAAATTGAAAGTTCGTTCCGGCGGTATAAAGTGTTGTGTTTGCGAAAGAATTTCAGTAATGGTTCGCTTTTCCGTTGCACGATTGTTTACGCTGGATGTTTCGGCAAAATGTAAAGAGCAAATCACACTGTGCGATTTCAGGAGTTTTTAGCTCTAAATTTGCAGGATTACTGATACACCTCACACAAAATGGAGGTTGGGGTTGTAAGGAGGGATGGGGTGGGGTTGCTTTTATTATTTGTAACAGCAGTGGGTCTATAGGAAGATAACTGGGTCTTGAATATCCATTGCTTCATATATTATAGCTAAACATTCTCCTTCCAACGAATATTGCGTCTCTCTGCTTTAGCTGTTGTTCATCAAATTCTCCAGACTTTATTTTCTTCCCTGAATTACGTAACTATATCATGTGTTGTTATTTGTCATACATAGGGCACTTCCGGCGTTAGTTGGGCCTTATGACAAATTCATTTCTTGCCGATGCCGAATCACAGCGCTCATGTTCTAACGGTATTGATGGCTGCGTTGTCTTCCTTGTGAGGTGCGAACGGATAAGCTCATAATAACTTCATTATTTGCTGATAAGTAAAATAGCTTGGCGTACATTGACTATTGTTTTTATGCAAAACCCATTCAGTTATGCGTAACCCATTGAAAATATTTTCCTATCTTTGGCGGAAGGGGGAACTGCAGTAACATGCATGGCAGTTTGGTACTTGCGTTCCCACATCATAAGGCCCAATTATGATTCTAATTTCGAAATTCTCGAATTCACCCTTGGCCACAGTCCGAAGGAGAAACAACAAAAACAAGAATCATACGAACAACACACAATAACATGAAAGCTACAATACATGGCATTGGTACCCTAAGGAATAACAAGGGCTCTTTCACAAAGCAGAACCCGGACTCCCGAACGAGGTTCCTCGGACCTGTCAGGAAGTTTGGGAAATGAAATCCAATACCGAAAGATCTGTGAAGAAGAGTCGTGGGATGATTCTTTCCTTGCCAAAGTCTATCATGTCACTTGTGTCACGCTCATTGGAAAGGTTGTCGAGGAGTGAAGGATAATTGGAGTTATTTGAAGGGGAGAAGACTATGGTTTGGGACACAACACACACACATACACACACACACACAACCACACATATTGCGTGTTAATGCGTGTTATTGTGTGTGTGTTCATGTGTAGGTATACTTTCAAAATAAATATATTCAGGAGTAATCATAAGAATTTCTTTGAATTTATCTGAAAAAAAGTGAGGATAAATAATGTTCTTTCGTGCATTGGGTTCTGAGAGTAGTCGAAACATATGTTATAACACTTCTTGGAGTGTCATATAACATGTATTGGTGTATGCATCGAATATAGCGCTTTATTCTGCATCAAAATAATGTAACTATTATTTTATTCATGTTTGAAATTGTAATTATTCTAGCCCGTTTGGAATGATGCAACTTTGCAATTTAATGAATGAATTAACATTGTAATTACTATCAGTGAAGATCAAAGCTGCATTGCATATCCATTTGGTGGCTATAGAACAAAGACAAGTAATTATATTGAAGTGGTTGTTCGTCTCATAAAATATCTGTGACGAGATAGCGTTACGTTTCCTTGGAGTGAAAAAGACCATCATAGTTTTATCAAAGTAACAGTGGCATTTCAGTAATGTTACAATGCAGTAATGGAATCCATTTCTGTCAGGTAACGTTCAGCGAGAACTAAACCTTGTCATTGTATCGGTGTGACGTAAATTGCTATCCTTACAAAAACGAAACTGTCGAACTGGGATTAGTTCTTGCATAATATGTTGCAATAATCAATGCTTTTACTAAGTACCTTTATAATTACTCTCTGGATAAGTTCGTCGCTCGTTCCTTTCTCTAAACTTTCTTCCATGGTCAAGATTCTTAGGTAAAAAGTTCATGAAACGACGACAATCTTTTATCACGAGCGATATCTTCATTGCATCGCAATCCGGGACGGACGAAGTGGAATGGAACAGGGCCGAATGATTTTGGAATTTCAGGTCGATTCTTTGCATATGGATTACTAAGTCATCTTGGGTTTCAGTTTACATCGGTATTTAATGAACGGATGTCCGTGGGGCCCGGAAAGAGAAGAAGGCGGAGAGAGAGAGAGAGAGAGAGAGAGAGAGAGAGAGAGAGAGAGAGAGAGAGAGAGAGAGAACGTTTAAAAGTGGTAGTTGCATCGTCCACTGAGTTGTGTTCTGGGGTTATTTTCATTGCTCTATCTCCGGTCCTTATTATACGCCATCTGGTACAGAGTTTCCAGAAGTGAGGTCTTAAACATTATAATTATTGATCTGATGAAAGATTTTCACAAAGGAGAAAATCCAGTAGTAACCAAAGAAGGGCAAATTTATGTTATGATGAATATTGTCAGTCACTCCAACAACTTCGATTAGAGTTGTTAAACTGCCTTTGAAGTCCTCACTTCAGTGAGACAAGTTATTTACATATTTTAATTTTTTAACTTTGCAAGACAAAAAAATCGAAAGAATGTTCACATTCTGATTAACACTTATTTCTCTGTTGTGTTTCTCGTATTTACCTAGTGTATTTATTTGTTAAATGATTTCATTTGATTAAAAATTTATAGTTTCATTAATTATGTATTGCCGTAATTAAACCAAATATCTATCAAATACCCTTTCTTTGCAATCAGATAGTGTCTCATTATTACAAGGGAAAAAAGTATTAGAAAACGATCACTAATTATATTAGTATGCAATAATCCGATTACATTTCCAACGGTTTTTTCTCGGCTGTTTTAGTGCAATTACCGTAAAGGAAAAATATTTAAGAACATATTCATTAAAATTAATTTGTACGACTCGGTTTGTTGTTTCATATATGTGTGTGTGTTTGTTTGTTTGTGTGGTCGATATTAAACATACATAAGACTAATGTATTTTATTTGAGCTGAAATAAACTGTAAACTCCCAGACAAATCGAAGCTCAGCATAGTTGTACATATACAATTTTTGGGGGATTTTACATAAACATGATTTTGAAGGTTTCTAACTGTAAAATTACGTTGGACCACCATGCAGTTTCATTTGGCGCCTCATGTCTTTCATGCAATTATGGTTCTTTATTGTTCCTTCGTATTTTCAGGTAAATTTGCAGCGTAATATTTTTTAGGTATTTTCCACTGAGGTAGGGAAATTTCTCATTTCCGGTGAGCTAATTTCGAATTAGTTAATTTTATGGTGCGCCCCAGTTCGAAATTTGAGCGATTTTTGTTAGAATCGTCTGCCCTGCCATCGTGGTCATTTGATAGTATTACAGTTGGAGGTATTCTCAAAGAGTGGCCTGGGTTGGAAAGCTGCTCAAAAGAGACGTATAATTTTTCGCTCTGTCCAGTCGAATTCTTCCACGCACACCCACACAGCACTACTGACCATTTCAGGCCCTGCGATGCACAGGTTTTCTTAAATATCTTTTTAAATATCAACTGTATCTTCCTGAAAATTTGGCACAACATGTTTTACACCTTCCGCTAATATATGGCAATATAATTAAGTACCCTGAATTAATAATTAAGGCACTTTACTTAGAAAATTTTAAATTTCCTCAGTATTAGTTGTAAATATACGAACACCTGTCGTTGGCTTAGCCAAAGAGTTAGGAAAGAAGCCCCGCCCACTCTTCTCTTTCTTACTCTGTCTGATATTCATGAATGAAATAGTGTACTACCATATGTTTTTTTTAGGTTTTAAAATGTACACAAACTACCATTTATTACCGATTACTTTTCATAAAGCCATTTGTGTTTTTTTTATTTATCATGTACGTTTCTTATCTATTTCCATGAGAATGGTGTGGTATTGGCAACTTTAGATTATTATTGGAGATATAACTATGGAAGGAAAAAACAGATCATAGTTCATTTAAAAGTAAGATCACTATATACATTATTTTATTATATATATCCAATAAAGTATGTACAATATATACAGAAATTTTACAGATTCTGAAGTAAATTTTGCAGTAACCATGAAAACAGCATAGACATGCAAAATAAAAAAACTGGTGGTATATATAACAAAAACTTATTAATTACAGGACTATATATACGCACGTATAAGGATATTCAGCTCACTCCCCATCACTGTCTGAAAACAGATCGTCCTCGTCATCACTGGCGACGTTGACAACGATTGGATCTATACAATTCCGGACGTTTTCAGTAAGCCATTATTCGTTCTCGAAAGCTTGACTTCGTTGGACAGCTCCTTCCCACACCTATTTAGTGACAGCAAGCCTTGCTTCCTCCAATCTGGCCTTTAGGTCTGCCCTGGTGAAATGCCGTAACGATGAACGTACATATAGCATCATATGCGCCCATACCTGATCGATGGCATTGAGTAGGATGGGAGGGTGGAACCCGGACGACAATATAAACACACCTGAACAGCTTGTAACTACTGCCACTCTAATTTTCAGCGGTTCTAGTTTTTTCCAGTATATGTATACTCTAAATAAACCAAGAGGTCACAATAATCTCCCAAAATAATGAAATACAAATAAACTTTATTGCATAAACTAATTTTGATACATAAAACAATAATCCATAAAGTAATTTAAAAATGTAAAACACTATACGTCATATCGTAGTACGGTAACACTTTATTCATATTTTGGTTAACGGGAGAGAGTCCGAAAGTCTGAGTCAAATGCAAAGAAAATTGGAAATATTCAAGAGTAAAGTGCCATTATTAATAATTTTAGATACATAGTTATATTGCCATACAATAGCGGAAGGTCTAAAACATGGTGGGCCAAAATTTCAAGAAGATACAGTTGATATTTAAAAAGATATTTAAGAAAACCTATGCACCGCAGGCCTTGAAATGGTCAATAGTCACCTCACTTGCATGCGCTCTCTCGCTTCTTAGATGTTGAGAACCCACTCGTCATATATAGTATATATGTATAGTATATATATATATATATATATATATATATATATATATATATATATATATAGTATATATATATATATATATTGTATAGTATATATATATATATATATATATATATATATATATATATATATATATATATATATATATAGATATGAGAGAGAGAGAGAGGAGAGAGAAGGGAAGAAGAGAGAGAGAAGAGAGAGAGGAGAAGAGGAAGGAGAGAGATAGAGAGAGAAGAGAGAAGAGAGAGAGAGGAGAGAGAGAGAGAGAGAGAGAGATTTCAACGCGTCACAAAAAGTTATCCATCACTTATTTTTATAAAAGCATTTCTTAAAGCCCTCCTCATTAGAAACAGATTGACAATCCATTGGTATTTGAATCTCCATAGCTGCTAGATCACTGAGTGGCCAGCCGTAAGGTTTCTAAGGAAAGAAAAATCCAAGTGAAGACGTTATTCCAAATTGAATACAGCAAGCTAAAAAGGTCATTAGCAACCTAAAGCCTACTTTCTTTTGTTTCAGAATGATCTTAGCATACTGTGTATTCAGTTTCAAGGGGTAAAAAAAAAAACCTTACAGTACCAGAATAATATGGAATAGAACTACATAGTAAGGAATAAACAACTGAAACTGAATACACGGTATGCTAGGATCATTCTGAAACAGGAATCAATAATTTTGATTCCTGTTCAGAAGTGATAAGAATGACCTTGATATATTTACCGTGATACTAAAATCTTTTGGTGGATATAATCCTTGTGGAGGATGTATCAGAATTAAAGCGATCTTAAATTTTTTATGCTGGTATCCATGTCAAGAAAGTATCTATACGGCATTCATGAATAATTGTTATATTTTCCATGCAAATCATCCCTTATACCGAGCTACTAGTTACCCACTTTGGTCACCCGGTCGACCATTGCACCGTGGTTAAATGGCTATGCCTGTCATCACCTCGTTGCTCTTAAATTTTGATCTTATTCCTTCCAAATATCTACAAAAATACTTAAATATGAAACTTTGTACACCTACAAAATGGAGCCACAAATAATATCCACTATACTCTGTTGAATTTCATTTTCACTTGACGTCATAAAGACTTGGGTAAGACGGAGGTGAAATATGTTGTTCTTGCTTCTGGATTTTTTATAGGAAACTAAAAGAATAGTTAACTTTAACCAGCTGCCTTAGATGTGGTTCAAATTTCGATAATTATTCTTTCTTTGGCAATTTCTGGCAAGTTGCAAATATCATGTGTCAGTTGTATTCGTGGTTATGACAGTGGTGACCAGTAATTACCCAACAGTAATTCTTCATCGATCGCGATTTACCGGATGTTTTTATCGCAAAGATAAATCATCTACTAAATGATTTTATCGCCATTGCTTTCATGTGTATCATCGTTTTAGGATTAAAGTTGTACCTTGAACGGCCATGTAACTCAAAGACTCTCTCTCTCTGTCAAAAATATAGACTTTTAATTAACATATCCTCGTATATCGCTCTGCCAAATTCAAACCTAATTTTGCTCATATGTTGATAGCAATATCAACCAATTTCTAATATATTTGGTTACTTCGTTGTTTCATTATTACTTTCATGGTCCTTTTAGCTGTTTTTACTCATCGTTTCATAATTTCTCTCGTTTCCAAAAGGTCGCATCATTTGTCGAGACGTAAGAAATGCTAACTAATAATAATTGAGCATTCCCAAAATGTCTTTGAGTCTTAGCCAATGAGATACCGTTCATTCTTTCAGTGCCTGTCATTGGTCGGAAGCTTTCCAGAAATATTTCTTCGAGGCACCAAAGATTTCACAGGTTTTAGTCGGTTTGTGTCCTACAAAGTGATTGCAAAATACAGAAGCCGGATTTTTTTTTTTTTTTTTTTTTTTTTTTATGAAATTAGAGTAATTGTCATACTCTCCATTGAAGGTGGGTAGATTTTATTTTAATGCTGCAGTGTACTACAGATTGTTTTTCAGTTTAGTTTAAGCATACAAGGTTGAAAGGGCGATAAGATGTTAAAACCTTGTAGTGTGTTGGTTGATGGACAGTACTACGTTCACTGACGTCCTTTAAATATTTCTCTATTTTTTAGTGGAAACAGCAATATTTTGGGAGCGATAACTTAGAACCCTTTTTGTGCGTTTAGTTGTGCAAATATTTAAGTATTAACAGCCATAAGTCTGAGGAACTTTACTTCAAAATTTTAAGGTGTCTATGGAAATATTGTTTTTTTTTCGTAGACAACAAAACTCTTTCTACAGATACTGTGATTGTAAAAACTGAAGGCATCCCTGCCTCCTTAGGACAGTTTGACCTTCATTAGTCTAGCTGACGATCCTCGCTCAACTCGTACATTGGTCCATAGGTCACCGAGGTTGTTGTAGACTGTCCAGTACTGTATTTTCCCCCTTCAGTGAATCTTGAAATGATCACGCTGGTGGCCGTAGTACACTTTGTTGTAGGATTCGTCCTTAAAAGCCTTTGCCTTTCATATGACACAAGGGATTTTTGGGGGAAAGGCATTTATTTAGAATTCGCTTAGCTATGGTAGTTTACTTTTACGATATTCGGGAAACCAAATTAGTTCTAGCGTAATTATAAATTTAATTGTGGGTATTGATGAGTGATTTTTAAGTACTGTAGAGCTTCCTGTCTCAGGCAATTAGTTTGCCTAAGTAAAAGATTTTAATGTTCCATTAAAGTTATTTGAAAAAAATTTATAAGTTACAGAATTAATTGGTGACTTATGTTTGGTATTCTTGCTTGCTAGAATTTTTAATTTTCATTTGAAATATGTAAGTCTTAAGAAAAACTCCATAGATTTCGAGACTTTGTTCTTTATAGTTTGTTGACAAGGGATTAGATATGTATAAAGCGAAGGGTTTAAGTGAGTTTAACTTTGTACTCTGTGTTTAACATGTCCTTGGTGAAGGTGAAGATTAGGGTGATATATTACGAACCATGAGCATGTGCCACAAATTTTGATGATTTTGAATGTAGACCTCAACTTTGAATGTAGACCGTTGAGGATTTCTAGATTGTGCAGGTTTCTCCCAGAAGTTTCGATTTTATTGGTTGAAACTGCGACATGCTTCGAACGATTTTAAAAGCTAGTTTCTTAGAGTTGGTATAAAGCACGATAAATTTAGTTCAAACCAACATGCGTCTACCACAAAGCTTTTAGACTTCGCGTTCTTGACTGAAAAATCTAGTTGGCAATTTTTACCAAGAGGTTTTCACATTCTTCCAAGTTACTTACTCCAGATCCAAGGCAGTTTCTAATATTTAGGCAGTCTCCTCTTTGGTGGCCAAGCCTTCGTTTTACTCGCTTGTTCCATTCTCCTCTGCTTGTGGGAAATTAAATGTAGATGGTTCAGTGGTGGGTGAGATTCCTCCAGTCTCACTGGGATAATTTGAAGTACTACATTTGTGTAACTCTTGTCTTGAGCATTTTAGGAAAAAAAACAGAAATCATGTTTGTTCATATTCATTAAATATCACACTTTAGCTGAACTACTGTGCACTAATTTCCAGGTGTTATTAAAGTAACCAAATAAATATTCTAGTGTATGCTGGAAACTTTTAGTGTACAACTACCGACGTTTTGTAAGTAGGAGTAAAAAGGTTCTTCCTGCATTTTATATTTAAGTGCCTTTACCAAAGAAGCAAGAAACAATTTTATTTTACCTTTAACTGCCTTTTAGCGTGTTAATTTTAACTGTTGCTTATGTAAAACAGTGTACATTGAAATGCGTACCAAGGAAAAATATGATTTGGTGCGGAACTAGATTAATATGCGGAATAGTTTTAAAGAATTTTACAAAGCTGAGTAGTCTTTTAGGACAATCGAGCATTTGAATGTCCAAATTCTTTGCCATGTTAGTTTTGTGAGGACAAGCCAGTTCAAAGTAAGTAATGAGAATGGTAATTTGTTGAAATGTAAAAACCATCTTTTGCAACGGCCACTCTAATTTGAATTTAACTATTCAGCTATACGTATTAGATTAAGAATTCAAAATTAATATAAGGTGATCCAAATTCGTTAGTGGGAAACTGAATAGTGCTTACTGTAGTTTAAATATTTTTGTAGAGTAAATAAATGTATACATAGAATTATGTAATTTTGATCTCTGTATCTTTATAACACAATTTATTATTTCCAGGCTGACCATTGAAACTGTATCAGAAGATAGTTCCATGAAGTCTTAGCTAAGGAAGGCAACTGGACAGAGCTTTGCACTGTTAGGAATTCACAAAAAAGTGACTCCAAACGTATGTTTTTTTTTATATATAGATAACAGAAGATAAAATAATTCTTTTAAAATTTTGCCGTTGGGAATCTTTTGTGTTCACCAAATGGTTTGATATATTGTACTTGTGAATTTTGCCGTTGGAATCTTTGTGTTCACCCAAATGGTTGATATAATGTAGTCAATGTAATTTAGGTGAAGATATTAGCCAACGAAACTGTTTTTATGGATTAAATTTTCAATCTGAAGGTTTTGACAATATGGTAAAGCAATAGGTGATAAACATTTTCTATGGACAGCCGGAACTAATTACAAGGGTATTTCTACAGAAGCAGTCCGCACGGACTGCAAGGAACGTAACCGCGGATACGACATCCACTAGGGATTGGGACATCCAATGTATTTCGCCGTGTTTAGTACTGGCCCCTGGGTGGTTAATTACAGTCGTCCGAATAGATATTACTTAAAATTCTTGTTCAGTAGGTAAAACTGCATAGAAAAACAGCAACTGCCATAGTCTAGGCCGCCGCGGATGAGTACCCTAGATCTACCATTACAAGGTTTTGTAAAGATGTTATCAGTGGGATTTAACAACCAAGAGTATAACTATTTAATTGACTGCAACTTAGGTTAGAAGCTACTTTCAAATAGCAGAGTATTTTTGTTGCAAGAAGATTAATTGTATTGGCTTGTGAGGCTTGAAGTTGTGTTTTATCCCGAAAACTAGAAGCGTAATTGCCAAGTAGTAATTGCATTTTTCCTAATGCATTTATCATGATCTGATTCTAAATTTATTCTAAAATTATAGGTAATGGCTAAATGCTTCACCTTAGGTCACTGGGATTTGGGCTAATAGGAGACATAGGCCCATGTGTTCTTTAGTACTTTATTAACGATGTTAACTTTTTCTTTAAATAGTGCCATAAATATAAAGCATAGCTGCTGGTTTAAATTTTTTTTGTTGAATCGAAAACTTTTGTAAAAAAATCTTACAAAATACACTGGCAGAAATTCTGACCTGAGCTGTGCAAGATCGAAACAGTGTCCGTTAGAGGCTTGGTAAGTTTTCAAAAATGGTTTCCAATTCAGAATTAGTGGTTAGTTATTGTCCTCATGTTTTTTGGGGGTTTATTTTTACTTGCACAAATGTAATCTGTGCGAGGTTAATAAAAAGATAAAATAAAAACCTGGTCATTTCCTTGACCTTTTTCAGAAGGCAGTTTTAGGCTCCACAGTTTAATATAAATGAAAGCAATGTCTTTATTCTGAAAGTCAAAATCTGAGATAAGGGCTCTTGAAGATTAGTGATTATTCATGGAGATTCTGGGTCGATCTTACTCAGGACGGATTGTCTGCAACAGTGTTTTCCAAGCATGTCTTTTTCTACAGAGCTTGTTTTACTTCTAGAGTAAAAGGTCTATTCAATCTAATATCTTAGTGTTACTTTCCAAATAATAACACAGAATTTTTACGTTGATCATCGAGTCCTCAATCATAACCAAGTGTTGCCCCTATACCCTCAGCAGTTTTCATTTTAACTAAAGTTCGCCATGATCGTGCGTGTGGCACGGCAATAGGTGCCAACAACACAAGCCACTGCTCACCCACTGCGAAACGTTCATTCGACTTTGTCCATTTTCCTCGTGAATTTTGCTCTCATATTTTAATCTTACGCTTTTGATAGCTGTTGCTTACCCTTACTTATTCAGATCTTAAACTGGAGTCCTATTCAGCTGGCCCATCGTTTCCTTTCAATTGGATCCCCCCTAAATTCTAACTCTGAGAAACTTATGTATATTGAATTAATTTGAAAGATTCAACCTCCTTACTCCTTATGTCTAGTGTTTCATTTAGCGCAAAGCTATGTGGTCTTAAAAGCTTCGTAAACATTTCATAGATCTGCATTTCCTCATTTGAAGGTAGAAAATCAGTAGTGCAATCCAGTCTGATCGTTCTCTTCAATCTCCAACCACTTGGTTATAAAATGTATGGGAAGGGCCAGTAGTGAAGGTGAACAGTTCTTTGTATTAGACAAAATCAACAGTAACTGTTCGTGAAACAGTGTAATTTTGAAGTTTAATTGGAAATTTCAATGACATGGATCCTTACGGCTATTTGGACGCTGTCAAATGTATTGACGTTATGAATGAGGTTTAATATTTTTTAAACCATCGAGGATGAGAATACCTAATATTTACATCGAATAATAAAGAGCAGTGCATTTAATTATCCAAATTAACTCTGGTCCCCTTTTGGTATATTCACTATTACTCCCAGTTCCAATTATCAGACCGTTAACTCTTCCTACCGTGCAAAGTAGTCTAGTTAGTAGGCGGTGCCATTTTGACGTCAGCCAAACTTTAAAATTCGATATCAAAGATTTGTTGGCCCTTATTGAAACCTTGATGTTGCCCCAGTTGTCTGCAGCTACTGGTAAGCTTTCCGTAACGACAAATCCACTAAGATATTAAACTGCTACACATTCGTTCACCATCAACAATTCTATTTTGCAGTAAATGACTGGGTATTGTTAACGTTTTGTTTGGGGCTTTTCACTGCAAAGCAGACTTTATCTATAGCTTAAAAACAATGAACAGGTATCCGCGCATATTAGTCAGTCCTACCATGCTAAGTTAGTACCTTGATGCATAGCGAAGATACATCATGAATATTGAATAGTTATATATGGTAGTTAAATGGCGTTTACTACATAGCGTTACTCTTTGGAAAGACTTTGCTTAAAGCAATTCAAAATAGAACATTGAAACCCTAGAAAATAGATTGCGTGATGAGTCATAATTTTCTGTGCCATATGCCAGTTGGCTTGGCTTACATAATTTACTCTCACCTAGACGATTATCCGTTTTTGCTTCGAGGAACTAGGTTTGCTTAGATTAACACTCGCAGGATTCTTCTTTTCAAAAGAAGTTAGTTTACTTTTTCAGTTTTTGAGGCCTGCCATGATAAAAGCAACAAACAATTAAGAGGTTATTTCTAGTAATGAACTGTAATTCTTGAACTCAAGGAGTCTAGAATGTATGCAATGCCTGCATTTCGGTTTGGCTTTCAAAC
>NC_087215.1:15414246-15435638 GCF_015104395.2 Macrobrachium nipponense | reverse complement strand
GTTTGAAAGCCAAACCGAAATGCAGGCATTGCATACTTCTTTTATGACTCCTTAAGTTCAAGAATTGACAGTTCATTAACTGACTGTTGGGGGACTTTGCCCCCCACCCCCGTTTACCCCCCCTTAAGCCAAGCCTAACCTAACCTAACCTAACCTAAGTTTAGAACATGTTGCCTGACCAGGCATACCCCCCCTTAAAGGAAGTTAATCTTCGAAAATGTAACATATAGGTTAGGAATCCAGTAACCTAACCAACCTAACCTAACCTAACCTAGTATAACATGTTTGCCTGAAACCGTGGGGGGTGCTTTCTGCCCCCCCGTACCCCCCCTTAAAGAAGGTTAATCCTTTAGAAATGTCAACATATAGGTTTAGGAATCGTAAACCCTAACCAACCAACCTAACCTAGTAGAACATCTTGCCTGACCGGGGGGGCGTACCCCCCCTTAAAGGAAGGTAATCTTCGAAATGTAACATATAGATTAGGATCGTAACCTAACTTAACCTAACCTAGTAAAACATGTTGCCTGACCGGGGGGGCTCCGGCCCCCAGTACCCCCTTAAAGGAAGGTAATTTTAGAAGTGTAACATAGAGGTTAGGATCACAAGCTAACCAACCTAAGCTAATAGAACAAGTAATTGTTATGGGTCAGACAGGCACGTAAAGGTGAATATAGAAAAAAAGAAGGGAGAAAAAATGCATGTGTGAATTGGAATGTCTGTAAAATGAAATGATGTAATACCAATTTCACGAAAATTGTAATACCATCAATTTAAAAAAATGCAATACCATCATTTCAGTCATTGACAGAAAGGTCTCGAAACGTCCTAAAACCGTCTTCTAGTCCCACCCCTCAGAAGAGTTTCAGTGGCCTACCCTCAATTGTAACGTAATATTGTAAGGTATATAAGGCAACATTATGAAGTGAGAACAAGTCAGTGCACATATTAAACAATACTATGATAAACAGAACAGAAATAAAAGCTTGAAATAATATTACACAATTACAAAACAAATGAGGAAAAGGAATATATGTAACAATGCATGAATCCTCCCCAAAAGTCTCCTATCGCAACGTAGGGTTAATAATGCATCATGATTGGTTAAATACATGTAACCCCCTACAAAACCCCAGATCATTTATCTCCTAGGAACTTTGTGTCTGAACTAAAAGCTCCCTTATATCTCGGCGCATGCGCAGTAGGATTGGCGCATGCGTAGTAGGATTCGGCGTCGTAATAGCAGTAGCAATAAGTGATTTTGGCTATGTAACGGCTCCATTATTGGTTTATTTATCGCTTTATTTAAGCTTGTATTTCGTGTTTCAAATGTCATAAATAAGAGGAAATGACACAATAACACTACAAAACCTTCCCCCAAGTGTTTTACCCCACCCAAAACCCCGCATTCCCATCGGTCCCCCTTACCGTAGGATAGAGTTCAAAGGTAAATTACACGTTAATTACAGCCGGCCGAAAAAATATTAAATTCTTGTTCAGGAGGTAAACTGTATAGAAAAACGTCAACTGGCATATCTAGTTCGCCACGGAATAAGGGCTTAGATCTACCACAAAACCTTTTAATTAGTTCCGGCTGTCCATAGAAAAAGTTTATCACCTATTGCCTTACCATATTGTGAAAAACCTTCAGATTGAAAATTTAATCCATAAAAACAGTTTCGTTGGCTAATATCTTCACCTAAATTACATTGACTACAATATATCAACCATTTGGGTGACACAGATCCCAACGGCAAAATTTTAAACATAATTATTTTATCTTCTGTTATCTATATAAAAAACAACATACGTTCGGAGTCACTGTTTTGTGAATTCCTAACAGTGCAAAGCTCTGTCCAGTTGCCTTCCTTAGCTTAAGACTTCATGGAACTATCTTCCGATACAGTTTCGCTGGTCAGCCTGTGTTATAAAGATACAGAGATCAAAATTACATTATAATTCTATATATACATTTATTTACTCTACAAAAATATTTAAACTACAGTAGGTACTATTCAGTTTCACACTAACGAATTTGGATTACCTTATATTCATTTTTTTCTCAAAATAATAATTTTGCCTATATCAAGGTAATTTATGGACTTAAATCCAATTGAAAAGTGGTGGACACAGGAGTATTAAGTAGAGCATTTTTTTTAAATTAAGCCATTTTGTTGGAGTTTTGAATGCTTAATCTAATACGTATAGCTGAATAGTTAAATTCAAATTAGAGTGGCCGTTGCAAAAGATGGTTTTTACATTTCAACAAATTACCATTCTCATTACTTAAACTTTGAACTGGCTTGTCCTCACAAAACTAACATGGCAAAGAATTTGCACATCTAAATGCTCGATTGTCCTAAAAGACTACACAGTTTTGTAAAATTCTTTAAAACTATTCCGCATATTAATCTAGTTCCACACCAAATATATTTTCCCCGGTACGCATTTCAATGTACACTGTTTTACATAAGCAACATGAAAGTAAACACTCTAAAAGGCAGATAACGGTAAATAAAACGGCTTCTTGCTTCTTTGGTGAAGGCACTTAAATATGAAATGCAGGAAGAGCCTTTTTCCTCCTACTTACAAAACGTTGGTAGTATACACTAAAAGTTTCCAGCATACACTAGAATATTTATTTAGTTACTTTAATAACTAAAATGTGCTATTCATTGAATATGAACAATCATGATTAGTGTTTTTTCCTAAAATTCTCAAGACAAGAGTTACACAAATGTATTACTTCAAATTATACCAGTGAGATTGGAGGAATATCTACATTTAATTTCCTACGAGCAGAGGAGAATGGAACAAGTGAGTAAAACGAAGGCTTGGCCACCAAGGAGGAGACTACCTAAATGGAAGAAACTGCCTTGGATCTGGATTAAGTAACCTGGAAGAATGTGAAAACCTATTGGTAAAAATTGCCAACTAGATTTTTCAGTCTAGAGCGCTAAGTATAAAAGCTTTGTGGTAGACTCATGTTGGCTTGAACGAAATTTATCGTGCTTTATACCAACTCTAAGAAACGAGCTTTTAAAATCGTTCAAAGCAGGTCGCAGTTTTAACCAATAAAATCGAAACTAATGGGAGAAACCTGCACAATCTAGAAATCCTCAACGGTCTACATTCAAAATCATCAAAATTTGTGGCACATGCTCAGGGTTAGTAATATATCTCCCTAACCTTCACCAAGGACATGTTAAACGCAGAGTACTAAGTTGAATCTCACTTAAACCCTTCGCTTTATACATATCTAATCCCTTGTCAACAAACTATAAAGAACAAAGTCTCGAAATCTATGAGGTATTTCTTAAGACTTACATATTTCAAATGAAAATTAAAAATTCTAGCAAGCAAGAATACCAAACATAAGTCACCAATAAATTCTGTAACTTATCAATTTTTTTTAAATAGCTTTAATGGAACATTAAAATCTTTTACTTAGGCAAACTAATTGCCTGAGACAGGAAGCTCTACAGTACTTAAAAATCACTTATCAATACCCACAGTTAAATTTATAATTACGCTGCAACTAATTTGGTTTCCCGAATATCGCAAAAGTAAACTACCGTATCTAAGCGAATTCTAAATAAACGCCTTTTCCCAAAAATTCCCTTGTCTCATATGAAAGACAAAGTCTTTTAAAGGATGAATCCTACAACAAAAGTGTACTACGGCCACCAGCGTGATCATTTCAAGATTCACTATAAAAAAAAATACAGTACTGGACAGTCTACAACAACCTCGGTGACCTATGGACCAATATACGAGTTGAGCGAGGATCGTTAGCTCGACTAATGTCCTAAGAAGGCAGGGATGCCTTCAGTTTTTTGTTACAATCACAGTATTTGTACAAGGAGATTTGATGTCTAAGAAAAAAAGCAAGATTTCCATAGACACCTTAAAATTTTGAAGTAAAGTTCCTCAGACTTATGGCTGTTAATACTTAAAAATTTGCACAACTAAATGCACAAAAAGGGTTCTAACTTATCGCTCCCAAAATATTGCGGTTTCCACTAAAAAATAGAGAAAAATTTAGAGGACGTCAGTGAACGTAGTACTGTCCATCAACCAACACACTACAAGGTTTTAACATCTTAAAGCCCTTTCAACCTTGTATGCTTTAACTAAACGGAAAAACAATCTGTAGTACACTGCAGCATTAAATAAAATCTACCCACCTTCAGTGGAAGTATGACAATTACTTTAAATTTCATTAAAAAATACGCTTCTGTATTTTACAATCACTTTGAAGGACACAAACCGACTAAAACCTGTGAATTCTTTGGTGTCTTGAAGAAATATTTCTGGAAAGCTCCCGACCACTGACAGGCACTGAAAGAATGAACGGTATCTGATTGGCTAAGACTCAAGGACCCTTTAGGAATGCTCATTTATTATTAGTTAGCATTTCTTACGTCTCGACAAATGATGCGACCTTTTGGAAACGAGAGAAATTATGAAACAAAGTAAAAACAGCTAAAATGACCATGAAAGTAATAATGAAACAACGATGTAACCAAATATATTAGAAATTGGTTGATATTGCTATCAACATATGAGCAAAATTAGGTTTGAATTTGGCAGAGCGATATACGAGGATATGTTAATTAAAAGTCTATATTTTTGACAGAGAGTCTTTGAGATACATGGCCGTTCAAGGTACAACTTTAATCCTAAAACGATGATACACATGAAAGCAATGGCGATAAAATCATTTAGTAGATGATTTATCTTTGCGATAAAAACATCCAGAAAATCGCGATCGATGAAGAATTACTGTTGGGTAATTACTGATCACCACTGTCATAACCACGAATACAACTGACACATGATATTTGCAACTTGCCAGAAATTGCCAAAGAAAGAATAATTACCGAAATTTGAACCACATCTAAGGCAGCTGGTTAAAGTTAACCATTCTTATAGTTTCCTATAAAAAATCCAGAAGCAAGAACAACATATTTCACCTCCGTCTTACCCAAGTCTTTATGACGTCAAGTGAAAATGAAATTCAACAGCGTATAGTGGATATTATTTGTGAGCGTGGAATGTGGCTCCATTTTGTAGGTGTACAAAGTTTCATATTTAAGTATTTTTGTAGATATTTGGAAGGAATAAGATCAAAATTTAAGAGCAACGAGGTGATGACAGGAATAGCCATTTAACCACGGTGCAATGGTCGACCGGGTGACCAAAGTGGGTAACTAGTAGCTCGGTATAAGGGATGATTTGTATGGAAAATATAACAATTATCATGAATGCCGTATAGATGCATGGATACCAGCATAAAAAATTTAAGATAACTTTAATTCTGATACATCCTGCACAAGGATTATTTCCACCAAAAGATTTTAGTATCAAGGTAAATATATCAAGGTCATTCTTATCACTTCTGAACAGGAATCAAAATGACTGATTCCTGTTTCAGAATGATCGTAGCATACCGTGTATTCAGTTTCAGTTGTTTATTCCATATTATTCTGGTACTGTAAGTTTTTTTTTTTTTACCCCTTGAAACTGAATACACAGTATGCTAAGATCATTCTGAAACAAAAGAAAGTAGGCTTTAGGTTGCTAATAACCTTTTTAGCTTGCTTATTCAATTTGGAATAACGTTTTCACTTGCATTTTTCTTTCCTTAGAAACCTTACGGCTGGCCACTCAGTGATCCAGCAGCTATGGAGATTCAAATACCAATGGATTGTCAATCTGTTTCTAATGAGGAGGGCTTTAAGAAATGCTTTTATAAAAACAAGTGATGGATAACTTTTTGTGCACGTTGAAATCTCTCCTCTAAATATATATATATATATATATATATATATATATATATATATATATACTATATATATATATATAGATTAATATATATATTATATATATATATATATATATATATATACTATTATAATATTATATATATATAATATATACTATATATAGACGAGTGGGATTCTCTACATCTAAGAAAGCGGAGAGCGCATTCAAGAGAGGTGACTGGTGCTGTGAGGGTGTGCGTGGAAGAATTCGACTGGACAGGGCGAAAAATGATACGTCTCATTTTGAGCAGCTTTCCAACCCAGGTTACTCTTGAGAATACCTCCAACTGTAATAATATCAATGACCGCCATGGCAGGTCAGACTGTGCTCACAAAAATCGCTCAAATTTCGAACTGGGGCGCACCATAAAATGAACTAATTCGAAATTAGCTCACCGGAAACGAGAAATTTCCCACAAAGTGCTGGTGAATAGCGCCTTTGTGGATACCCACAATAAAAAACCATCCTTACAAGAACTTCTCACAAACACCAAAATAATACACAAGGAAGGCAACTATAATCGTTTATTGATATCAGAAGCAGTCAGCATCGCCATACAAACGCCCCAACTTAACATCCAACGCGAGGCAGACCGATCTTTGCCCTCGTGTAGGAGGCAGCCCTTCAACGCGTGGAACAAGACCACCACACGCGGACAGAAGCGCACACTGACATTTAGTGAATTAACATATATGTAATTAATATATATTTATGTATGTGTATATAATAACTTACTTTCAACTTTTGATATAATTTCTGTTGTTACCATATATATTTATTTGTCTTATTTTATGTTTCACTATAGTCTTTTGTAAATATGTAAAACTAGGTATCTGGCAATTGTACTACCTTTCCGTCCTCATGACGTCACAAAACGCATGTAGGCTCATATTTGTATCCTACGGGCTGCTCTGTGAGCAAGAGCCCGTGCTGGCATAAAGCCAGCTTAATCAACAACAACAACATATTTGTATCAGTACGCTTGATAACGTCAATACGTATAGGTTGACGAAACAGCTGTCGCGTTTTTGTAAAAAATACTGGAGTAAATGGAAGAATCCTAATGTGTCCATTAGTAACCTGAACAATGACGTGAAGAAAATAATTAGAAAATATGAATCAATTTAAAAAAAAGCTGGTAAACAGTGGAAAAACCATTCTATTCAATGAATGTTGTATCCGTGAAAAATTGTGCCCTAAAAGTGTAATTTATATATATTTAATTATATTTATATATTTATTATCTAATAATAATATATATTATATATATATATATATATATATTACAATGTATATAATATATATAATATAACTATAGGATATATATATATAATATATATAGATATATATATATATATATATAATTTGTATGTATATATATATATATATATATAGATATATACTATATATATATATATATATATCTATATATCTATATATATATGTGTGTGTGTGTGTGTGTGTGTGTGTGTGTGTGTGTGTCCCATACCATAGTCTTCTCCCCTTCAAATAACTCCAATTCTCTTTCACTCCTCGACAACTTTTCCAATGAGTGTGACACGAGTGACATAATAGACTTTGGCAAGGAAAGAATCATCCCACGACTCTTCTTCACAGATCTTTCGGTATTGGATTTCATTTCCCAAACTTCCTGACAGGTCTGAAGAAACTCGTTCGGGAGTCCGGGTTCTGCTGTGGAAGAGCCCTGTTATTCCTTAGGATACCCTCATCATGTATTGTTGCTTTCCTGTTATTGTGTGTTGTTCGTATGATTCTTGTTTTTGTTGTTTCTCCTTCGGACTGTGGCCAAGGGTGAATTCGAGAATGTCGAAATTAGAATCATAATTGGGCCTTATGATGTGGGAACGCAAGTACCAAACTGCCATGCATGTTACTGCAGTTCCCCCTTCCGCCAAAGATAGGAAAATTATTTCAATGGGTTACGCATAAACTGAATGGGTTGCATAAAAACACTGGTCAATGTACGCCAAGCTATTTTACATTATTCAGCAAATAATGAAGTTATTATGAGCTTATCCGTTCGCACCTCACAAGGAAGACAACGCAGCCATCATTACCGTTCGAACATGAGCGCTGTGATTCGGCATCGGCAAGAAATGAATTTGTCATAAGGCCCAACTAACACCGGAAGTGCCCCATGTATGACAAATAGCAACACATGATATAGTTACGTAACTCAGGGAAGAAATAAAGTCTGGAGAGTTTGATGAACAACAGCTAAAGCAGAGAGACACAATATTCGTTGGAAGGAGAATGTTTAGCTATAATATATGAAGCAATGGATATTCAAGACCCAGTTATCTTCCTATAGACACACTGCTGTTACAGATAATAAAAGCAACCCCACCCCACCCCTTCTTACAACCCCACCCTCCATTTTGTGAGGTGTGTCAGTAATCCTGCAAATTTGGAGATAAAAGCGCCTGACATCGCACAGTGTGATTTGCTCTTTACATTTTGCCGAAACATCCAGCGTCAACAATCATCGTGCAACGGAAAAGCGAACCATTACTGAAATTCTTTCGCAAACACAACACTTTCTACCGCCGGAACGAACTTTCAATTTCATTTTCCATTGTAGTCTTTACTTTTTTTTTTCTTTTCTTTTTTTATTCGGATGTTCTTGCTTCTTTGTTGTTCTTTCTCCGAAAAAGAACCTTTTTTTTCGTTGTTGATTGAAATGTCTAAACTCATTTTGGTTCGAGTTGTTTACCCTTCTTCTGGGAAATGCGAGAAGAGTGGCTCGGGGAGTTAACAAGGCGGAAATGTTCGCGTTTTTCCTCGGTTTTCTTTTAATCTTCGGAACTCACTTACAAAGTTCCTTTGTCGGTGATCGGATCGTTTTGAGACAATTCTGGTTTGCAGTTTTCTCTTCATCACTCGCACAATCGATACACTCCAACCATTGCGTTCGATGAAAAGATATTACGTATATGTATAATTCCTTCTAACTCTCTCTCTCTCTCTCATCTCTCTCTCTCTCTCTCGTGATTACAGAACTTTCTCTATGAAACAAGGTGGGTATAAGAATTATGGAATAAGGGATAGATAATAATAACCAGGAATAACATTACCTGAATGGATACTGAAATGGGACTCTGCAAATATCAAATACACCTACATATGAACCGTGAGAGAATCCTCTGATACAGCTGTGAGGATCAGCCCAGAAAGACTGAACACTACAGATTGAGACCATGAAAGAAAAAGCTTTTTTTCTTATGCTCGCCGGAAATAATTAGGATTTTGACAAAGCGGCTAAAATGTAAAGTTTCGAAATATGTTGGAAACACACCTTTGCTCCATCTCGGGGTTTGATGTAATCCAAGCTATGATCATATGATGATCATATTGATGACACATTCAATAATATGCTCAAGTTTTGAGGAAATATGGGATATTATGAATGCATCAAATTCAAGAAGTACATTAGCACAGAAGTGTTTTAAAAGATGGCACAAGACGATGCATTTTTTGACGTCAGTAAGATGTCTCAATGCTTATTGAGTCACTTACTTGCCCTCAGACAGTTAAATTTATTGTTTCAGAATTTACAGTTTCGCCCTAGACTTCATAGAGTAACATGTCTGATTTGGATACTGCTCGCATTTCATTCGTGTAACGTGGAAAGTGAGGTGCATTTCACATCAGATAAGACAACTACTGTTAAGTCAACTTGAAATGGTTAGATAGTTTGATTACATGATTATACAATAATACTTGCCTTGTAGGGTCACCCCTTTTCTACTATTTACGATTCCGATACAAATCATATCAACAGGAATGCTTGTAATGAAAAAAACAGTTTCCGGGGTAAAAAAAAAAAAAAAATAGAAAAAATAATAAACTTATACGAGTAACAGAATAATTATGGAATGGAACTACATAGTAAGGAAAATAATGTTAATTATACTGTTATCATACTATTAATTATACTGTTATCATACTGTTAAAGGCCAGGAGGTGCCATATAAAGTCAAGAGGGAAGGATCAAGCCAAAATGAATAGATCCTATGACACTTGGAATGAAAGCAGTGAATCACATTCGGTGCACACATTTGTAACAATGGACACAAAAATTAACCTCTTTAATATATTATACTTTTAATTTAAGCATACATACCACAGTTTTCTTATATGGTATGAAGATATTAAAAGATCAAAAGCAACCGCCTTCTTTGTCCGAATGGAATTCTTTAAAAAAAACAAAAAAACAAAGACGACTCAGCTAATTATATCCCTATATCGATTATTTTTCGTTGGTCGCTCATCATTAAATACTAAGCATAAATACAAAATATATTTGATATTATATTTCATAAATCAGCTGAGAGAGAGAGAGTAGCTCTTTGACGATGGGTAACAGATTCCATGACATCACAATGAATTGCGAAACTCTGTCACATGTTATCCATTGACATCATGGGCCTGCAGACCCTTTCATCTTTCTGACACTGCGTCATCACAAAAGCAAATAAGCTTCATTTACAACTAAATGCAATCCGAAATTTTCAGGTCATAAATAGAAATACGTCCGAATCTGTGTATCAGGCGCCATTCAACAGATAAAAATGAATGTGATCGGGTGAACATTTTGAGACTCATAAAGAAAAATGAAAAAGCTGAATAATCCCAAAAACTTTATTGAGGAATATGGAATGAAACTGCAATGGCTAAAATTTGATATCTGCTGCAATAATTCCAAACCAAGAATGCGTTATCATAATTTATAAAGCAAGCAGCAAAACACTGCATTAATTAGAGAAAACAACGAATTGTGTGTTATTTTTTTAATCAAAGTAACACGAACTCCTGGCCGCTGTTTCAAGGTTTAACTTAAAATGGAGGAATAGTAGAGGCGAGAAAAGGGACGAGAGAGAGAGGATTTAAAGGCGCGAGAGAGAGAGAGAGATTTAAAGACGCTTTTAATCCAAAAATGATGAGGTTGAACGTCCACAAAATTCCAAGCTACATCATGGGGAAAGGAATTTATACAGCACATTACAGGCTCCAGAACAACACGCAAAATAACGTTAAATTACGGCGATCGCAAAGCTGCATTCCAGAACAAAAGGTTAAAAGGACTAAACAGGGATTTTGGATTTTTTTTTCTTTTCTTTTGCAGATTTGCAAATACCAAAGGTGAATCTGAACAATTAAGAGATAATGCTTATGGTAAACTCTGCCTTCGGCATTGTCGATAATAACAATTTCCAATTCCCCACACACACACACACACACACACACACACACACACACATATATATATATATATATATATATATATATATATATATATATATATATATATATATATATATATATATATATATATATAATAAACCATTACAGCACTTCACTATGGCCACTATTTATTTTGAGAGACATATCTTTGCTCTACAGATCCCCAGAGCATGTTATCAATGAAGATCCAGACGAAACCATTTCTCTTCCACGAGAGATAAGGAGACAAAGGGGAAAGGAGGAAGGCAGAGAGAGAGGAAAGCGGGTGACAATAAAATAGTGAATTTAGATAAGGTGATAAAGTGAATTTAGATAAGGTGAACTTAATTGAGATGAAAATTAATATATGGAATAACCATCGACGACGGAAGTTACTCACATCTCGTGAATTATTTGAAATGAAAAAGTGTTCATACAACAATAATCATTGAAATCTTCATTCACTCTCTAGTTATAATGGACAAACATCCTATGTCTGAGAGCAATGCCATCCAGACCGAATTCTAAAATCATCCTCGTTATCCACATACGGCTAAATAAATCCTCCTCCCGCCATTCTGAACAATTAACCGGCCACTAACAATCCCTTTATTCGTCTATATTTGAAGCCCGGATTGTCTTAGGTCATTTTGACCTGACCTACCCTATATCATAATATGCCTTTTGGAAGCAGGTGGTATTTATAAGTATATATTATCTCTGGTGGGGTCAAAGATCATGATTATTTGATATCAAAGGCTTACGCCGGCCGCAACTCCCCCACTTCCCTTCCCCCCGCCTTCTCTCTCTCTCTCTCTCTCTCTCTCTCTCTCTCTCTCTCTCTCTCTTCTCAGCTTTAGTGTTTTATCAAATGTTTTAGGTATTTACACGGGGTGGGGGCAGGGTGGCGGTTGTCCAAATTATTCCCTACGCCGGAAGTATCTCTGGGAGAGAGTAGAGAGAGAGAGAGAGAGAGAGAGAGAGAGAGGAGAGAGAGAAAGAACATATCCACACCAATACTTGAACACGAATTATCAGTATCCGACCAACATCAGTTACTGCTAAACAATCCTAAAACATTTTAGTTAGTAGTAAAGGGCTAAACTGCATCTGTTTTCACTGACAAAGGAAACGGCTGAAGAAATCACGCAAAGGTGAAAGAAACAATGAACATGAAAAACTGTGATTCGAATTTGAAGTAGAGTCATGTTTTTCCCTAAACCAACTCTGAAAAAAGATTAATGGCGCAAAAAAAGTAAATTATTTTCATGGATATCTACACAAAAAAACGGCAACACCAACACTAAAAGAATGAATGGCACACAACAACACCCACCAATCAAACCAGAAGAAGAGAGAAACAACTGGGTCATTAAATAAGTGGAAACTTTCCTGAACAAACTTCCGACTTCTTTCTTCCTGAATGCTGAACAGAAGAGACAGACTAAGTCGAAAGAGGTTACCGATTTCCGAATGAGGCCTTCACAATATTAAGTGTCTCCAGGGGCTGATCTGGGGCTGATTAGAAAAACAAAATCGTGAGAAAAACGCGTTTGTAAATTGGCACTTTCAAACAGCATATCACCAGCATTGTTAGATAATGGGGTTTTCGACCACTTTGGAGTCTACATATGCAAGTACGCTTTTCCATGGGTAAAGTAGAATATTTTTAGAAGAGTTTGGAGCAAAAAACAAAAAAATTGCGACTTGGAGCTCTGGCGACCCTTCATATTAGGATCAACAAAGACTGACTACAAGAAGCGCCACTCAAGTCTTGGGAAGTTGGTGGACAAAAGAATCCATTTCTACTTCTTCCCTCGTGTTCCCTTAAGAGCAATGCCCTGAGGGACGAATAACTTCAGTACTTTTCCGAAGAGAATAAGAAAAAAAGAAAGAGGAAGGAAGGAAGAGGCGATAGAATAGGAAGGTAACACCTGTTGGAGACGCTACATTTAAAAAAGGTGGATGGATATATGTGACCATGAGTAAATACATAAATAAACACACACACACACACACACACACACACACACACACACACACATATATATATATATATATATATATATATATATATATATATATATATATATATATATATATATAATATATATATATATATATAGTATATACATACATACATACATGGTACCATCTACTTTACTATTTGCTTTTTTCATCTCAACTACGTCTCTCTCTCTCTCTCTCTCTCTCGTCTCTCTCGCTTCTCTCCTCTCTCTCTCTCTCTGAGCAACAGCCATCAACAAACCTATCTGGAAGCCGTAGGCAGCATCACACATTCCAGGAATGAAGGCAAATCACTCCCAAAACTTTCGACGCAACTTCACGCAAACAATTTCCTCGCACTTCTGCAGGTATCAGATGAATATTGTGTCAGTTTTCTTCAACTTTTTACGGAAATGGTAACAAAACTATGGTAAATCCCAGTCATCTCTTCATATAAAAAATAAGGTTCTGAGGAACAAACTTCTTAAGCTATAATGAGTTATAGAATAAACAGTATCAAATTCCAAGCAAGAACAAGGCAAAAATAAAACGTCGAGTGTTAAGAAAGATACTGAAGGACTCATTCTAAACATTCTTTTCTATCTCATAGAAACAGCCGATTCGTTTCCATTAAAGGAAGGAGGGAAATTAGAGTTGGAAGATCAGATGCTTCCAGCTTCCAAAGACTCTCCCACTGCAATCCTTAGGTAATCCTTCTTCACCAACCTTTTCTCTGATGCTGTCATCTTAACACAGAATAGTTCCACTCTAATTCGTCTTTTTCAACAGCTTCAGAAATAACCCAGATATTTAACTACCCAGATCGGACACAACTCTCTCTCTCTCTCTCTCTCTCTCGTCTCTCTCTCTCTCTCATCTCTCTCTGCTCTCTCTCTCTCGTCTCTCTGTCGTTTTAGCTCGCTCTGTATTTCTCGTAGAGCGATAAATAAATCAGGATCTAAATATTATATTTAGCCACAAAGTTCTCTCTCTCTCTCTCTGTCACACACACATATATATATATATATATATTATATATATATATATATATATTATATATATATATATATATATATATATATATATATGTGTGTATATATATATATATATATATCTATATATATCTATATATAGATATATATATATATATATATATATATATATATATATATATATATATATATATTACAATTCACAAAACGCGATAACTCAAGGAAACATCAGAAACAAACCAAATTCCTCACAAAACCCAGAGGTTAATTCACACCTACTTTCTTTGTTTCCAGTGTTTGTCCCGCCACCCACCCATCCACCAGGATACAGAACATCAGGATTTATGGGGGGGATTCTGAAACAGGTCAAAGATCAGATGAGACAACGGGAGGATTAGCTCAAACAACGCCCATGGAAATAAAAGGAAGGTTCCGTGAAATAAAGAAACTGAATGAAGAAGAAGGAGAGACAGTGGATAATTGTGTCTGACTACGAAGGAATAAATGGACGATTCGGTGAGAAGGAGAGTAACGCATGAAACAGGAAGAGAGTTACAGGAAATAATTAAGCTCTATTTCGACAAGAGAAAATTAAACGGATTGAAAAAACTGGATTGTTGTCTTAGCGGATGATTAAATAAAGCAGGCCAAGACACTATGAGCTAACCTTGGGACAGCAGCATAATTAGTGTAAAGGCGGTCAGAAGGAAGCAGGTACGAGATTAAATGAAAAAGGGCAATTATCAGACACCAGTGGGTATAGGATAGACAGTACGATAAATATAAGCGATACGGAAGAAGTACATAAACCAAAGGGGAGGATTAGGCACAATTGTTGAAATATAAGCTGCCAGTGTCTTGGTTTGTTTGTATGGTGTTTTAACGTTGCATGGAACCAGTGGTTATTCAGCAACGGGACCAACGGCTTTACGTGACTTCCGAACCACGTCGAGAGTGAAATTCTATCACCAGAAATACACATCTCTCACCCCTCAATGGAATGCCCGAGGATTGAACTGGTGGCCACCGAGGTGGCAGTACAAGACCAAACCGACCACGCCACTGAGGCGCTACCAGTGTCTTGGTGTCTTAAGAATGAGTTCAAGACGAAACATGGTACTTCTATCGTCCTTGTCTATGGGAATACTTAGATATTCTTTACATAAATCAACAATTAGTCTTTGCTACGTGAAAACACTGACTTTCACTTACCTTCTATAAAGGTTGAGAGAGAATTTCCTTCTTATTCTCTTAAGCCATAATTCACAGAAAGATTTTCTTGGCTTTTCAGCATCTAAAGTAAAATCCAACTGAAAGAGTAAAGAAATCAATACGACTTTTAAAGAGGAATATTTAAAAAATTCCTTTTTTGCAATTATGCAAAGAGAGAAAGAGGCTCACCCGAGGAGGGGAAAGAAGAAATAGAAAAAAGTTGAAAGTGTTGCTACATTCAACTTCAGCGTTGGAAGCAAACTCCGAAAAGACGCGAGGAAAAGTGCCTTTCTTTATGCCGTTTTTTCGTCAAAGTTTTGACGCCTGGATTTTTCGCAGTGACTTTTTCTTACCCTTGCTGTTGTTTGCTCTATTTTTTTCATTAGTCTAAACATTATTAGACTTGCATTCAGGTTGTATTGTATCCATTACGTAACGGAATTTTGTTTTATATTAAAAAGATACGTAATAAACCGGAATTAACGTAATTTATAAAATAAAGTTTTTCTTATATTCTCCCTGATGATATTAACTTTTAATGGTTTTGCTAGTCTCTGCGACTTCTAGTTATCATCAGTTGAAGCCAAGCGTTCCCCACACAAACATTGTTAAACCCGCCAACCCACCCTTTTATACCTGCTACTTTTATTTTCAGTTCTACAAAAGTACATTTTGACTTATATGTCTTATTCATCACTCCATTTTAGAGGCAGTCATATTCCTTTTAATCAACTTTAAACGTTTTGCATTCTGGATGGATATATAGAACTCTATTTGTTTGGTTTTAATACAAAACTCGTTTACTTTTCAATAAGGGTATGATCCAGAGAGAAAAGTGTACACATGCATAGAAATCACCTTTATAAACCATCAACTTATATTCAAGTGGTTGCGAATTCGTAACCAATTATCTTGAGAAACAGCCTAACAAATATATCAATACCGATTACTTTAATTATAACGAAAAATTATCCTCAAAATACAAGCACAATGGCATACACAATTAAAGAAATTATAATCCAGTCGACACTCCAATAAAAAAAAAGGCAGAGGCGGTCGGTGGCCAGAAATATCAAAGGAAGTGCCTAAGAACAAACTGGATAATTAGTTAACATACGAAGAAACTGATAACCAAATCAGAATATGTACCCAAAATAATTCGCCTTATCTCTCTCTCTCTCTCTCTCTCTCCTCATCTCTCTCGTCTCTCTCTCTCTCTCTCTCTCTCTCTCTCGAGCCGTTTATCGTGGCAATGGAAGTCTCCCCGAAATCTCAACATTTTCCCTTCCGACCATTAATATCATCCAGGTCTCGAGTCTTCATGCTTGGCGGCTCACCGTCAGCACTAAGTCCTTGGGCTGTCTTTTGCACGTTCGTCTGAGGCTTTCTGGGTCTTGCGTCCGAGAGTGGCGGTCGATTTACTACTTACATTTAACACACACACATACATACCTTATATACATACACACACACACACACACACACACACATATATTCTTAACGAAGGCGACTCATCTGTTCCAGCATCATCATTATCATTAATGACACGATCCAGGTCTGATTTTGGAGGCACTCTAGTAGGATCTTACTGGTCTCTGCTTGATGTTTAAAATCATTTTTTTCTTTATTTAAAAGTGAGGTAATGTATTTATCTCAAGGGACGACAAATCCATTGTCATTACATGTTCTTTAAATTTCAGTCATATGAACATATCAGTGTACTCATTTGGAAACTAGCAACCTGTGGATATGAATTTTCCTATACAAAGATTAAACTGTAAAAAAAAAAGACACCAAACATAAAAAGTGGGAAACTGGAAGTTTCATGCAAATAAATAAAACGGAGCATCGCATGAGTCGGTGAGTTGGTCAAGATAAGGGAAACTTAAGCAACAGGAGGGGAAAATTTGTATCGACTCTCAAGACTTCAATGACCTAGATCCCCAATATAATAATTAATTAATATATTTTACAGTAAAATAAGCAAAAATTACTTTCCTGAGCTTTAATGTTAAATCAAAAGATCGTTAACTGCTTCATAAGAAACAAGGGAAACCAGTCAAACAGCTGGAGAAAAATATAACGTATTAATAAGCTTAAGAATTACAACAAGCCCCGAGTCAGCTAAAAAGAATGAAGTGATCTCTCGATTTCTACTCTATTTCTTTTATTTTGCCTTCTGTTTTCTCTTTTAATTCTTTTATTTTGTTTTCTGTTTTCTCCTTGAAATTTTTGTATTTTGTTTTCTATAATATCATATATTTCAGGACTTTAAGACATTTTTTTTGCTGGCATTTTTCAGTCCTAATCTTTATTTGCTTTCTATAAATTCATATCTGACTCTGTGACGGGACCTTTTCCTGATCAATCCTCCAATCACGTGACCTTTTCCTTTCTCCAATAGCGTGCCTTCCTTTCTTCCCAAATCCCATAGCCCCATTGCTTCCCCCGATTCACCTACCTTTCTTCCTGACACTTCCCTTTCACGCCTACTGAAAAGCCTAAATTCCTCATTAGCAAATTGTAGTTTCGGTACCTGATCCAACAATAAAGAAAACAAACGTAAACCAAAAACAATGAAATAATCACGTGACCAGGTTCGAAGTCCCTCTCTCTTTTGCTTTCGACATCCGGACCGTTTCATTCAAGGGATTTCTCAAACTGCACTCAAAAAATTTACAATCCGGTTCCCGGCTTCGTGAATGAGGTCCGTTGGGTAGGAAATTTTCCTGAATTTCCGGATTGATCAATTATGTGTATCTATAAAACTAAGAAACGCTGCCATATTATAAGTACTTAAAAGGTTGCATACTTTTGAAATGAATGATGATAAGAGTGCTTACTAATGAATGGTTGCACGGTAATCAAAACTGACACAAGTGCTTACAAGACTTTGATGAAAATATCCTATTTACAAATTACTGACCTCAGTGATAAAAACCCCGCCATGTTGTTTCGTTTTTCACGAAGATTTTCATCCCAGTGTTCAGTTTTACATTCAAGATTATCACTTGAAACGAGATACATTTTTCAAAACTAATACTTTAATTAATCATGTGTAACGAATGAAAAATGCTGGGCATATTATATTGATCTTGGAAAACAAACTTGAAGTTATGTTTGAATATTAGAGAGCCCCTTGTTGAGAGAGAGAGAGAGAGAGAGAGATAGAGAGAGAGCGAGAGATAGATAAACTAAACTCTAGCATATCATATTAGATCTTATGTTTATGTTTGTGTGTGTGTGTGTGTGAGAGAGAGAGAGAGAGAGACAGAGAGAGAGAGAGAGAGAGAGATTTCTAACCCAGAAATAAAGGCCATATGCACCGTGAAGTCTTGGTGCAAACCCATTCATTATTTATGCTGAGCCAGAACACTAGGAGGCTCCCAGCCGAAACAAAAGACGACAGAAGCTGCGTCTCCCTCACCAGCAAAAGGGAAACAAGACAAAGGAGCGTAAATGTAGGGTAAGAAAGGAGCAATGGGGGAATGATGATGATATTAGGGTCTCTCAACTCCATCTCCCTCAGTTTCACAGACAGTTGCACCTACAAAGGGATTTCCCGACGTTTTCAGGCAACTCAGGTCGAAGGAAGAAGACACTAAAGCCATACTTAGTTTTTTTTTCTGTTCGTTGCTTTCTAAAGTTTTCGTTTGTTTGTGTTTTTTTTTCTATGTAACTATACTTTTTCTTAGGCTTCTTTTTCTTCGTTTTTCTTTTCTGAAGTTTTCGTTTGATTGTTGGTTTTTTTACGTAATTATACTTTATCTATCATATTTTATGCCGTTATGATAATGTAGTCGTGTTATCATTATTGATTTTGGTGCATATAATGTTGGCCTGTCAAACCACAGGTTAGCTTCCAAATTACAAAAGAGTAGGCTTGACTTTATCATCTTTTCCAGGTATGGCTGCCTTCCAAAAAAAAATTAAAAAATAAAATAAAATAAGATGAATAATAATAAGAACTGAGACTGCACTTGTCATCTAACGAAGATAAAGGCCACAACGGGAAATCTGGAATTATAAAGCTAAGAGCTTTCAAAAGCTATCTATCTTCCTGTCGAATTACACACACATACAATATATATATATATATATATATATATATATATATATATATATATATATATATATATAATATAATATATATATGTATATAATATATATTATATATTACTATTTATATAATTATATATGATATATATTATATATATTATATATATCATATATATATATATATTATATATATATATATATTATATATATATATATATATATATATATTATCATATCTATAAAATACACTGATTCACAATAAACAAGATTGGTAATGAGAGAGAGAGAGAGAGAGAGAGAGAGAGAGAGAGAGAGAGAGAGGCATCTAATTCCAGCACTACAAAGTAAAGCAATCAGGTAAGGTCGCTATGGGTTGGATCTCTTTGCTTAATTGGCGAAACATGATCGGCCCCTAGCGTCCAAGATCTCCCTTAATGAGTCGTTAATAACCCACTTATTAGGTAACAATAAACCAGACCCCTATGCTTAGGAAGGGGAAGTGGTGCGGAAGTAAAGGAGGGGGGGGGGGGCGATGGAGGATTCAATTAGTGGAATACTGGGCATTAAGGACCATAGTAATATGTAGCCCCGAATTAAAATGTTAGATAATAGATAATGATATGAGAAATCCTATTCCTGAATGGAGAATGAAATTAGTTAAGAAAACTCAACTAACTAGCAATAACGATGTAGAAAATGTTAAACAAGGCCCTATACATCATTGTAAATTCCAGACCAATTATATTCCTCTCTTTCTTTCCCACGAGTCCAGCAAGTCTCCTCAGCCTCTCATTATATCAGAATTGAGCCTTCTTCTAACAGCTCTCTTCGTCAAATTCTAACGAGCTAGAATCTAAACTTCATTCAAAGTTGGAAGAGACTTCTAGGAGAGAGAAATGACCCATCTCGCTATCCAGACATTGCAAGGTAACATAAATGCTATTTGCTTACGGCCGGGTTACGAATTGCCGTTTGCAAGATACCCCCATGAAAGCCAAAACTGGCCAATAAACTGTTGAATTAAAAAAAAATTAATTAATTAATGAAATATATATTTTATTAATTACTTAATTAGTTAATCAATAACATAACAATTTGTGTACGTTCCCCTAAATATGTAATTGAGTGAGAAAATCAAGACAGAATAGATAAATAAATAACAATAAAATCAGAAATAAATGAGAATTTTAATTTTTCTTTTTTACACGCGGAATGAACATTTAAAATGCGACTACCTTGCTGCTGTTGCCTGATGACAGTAAGTTATTCCGCCGAGCAAGAGGATGAACCCTAGCGCGATTTATTCGGTCGATTTGAATAGAGTAGGATGAGGGTTTATTCTGTTCATTCGGCAGAATAAGCGAATGAAATCTAGTGCGATTTAATCGGCACAGTGAGAGGGAGAAACTTTGTGTGCGGACGGAAGTTATTTTGGAATACGGAGTCACACTTTGCCCGTGCAACGACATAATAATAATAAGAATCTCTCACAGCACAGGCAACACCGTTTGAGCACTTTGTTTCAAGGAGTAAATCGCTTGAATCTTGGGGAATGAGGACTCTCTCTCTCTCTCTCTCTCTCTCTCTCTCTCTCTCTCTCTCTCTGCTGAACCTTTTGAGCCTTTGGACAGAGCGTTTCGTTGCTCTTCCATTACGTCCTATGCCTGCCCTTCTTCAGAGAGAGAGAGAGAGAGAGAGAGAGAGAGAGAGACATGGGGGGTGGGGGGGGGGGTTTCCATATGAAAAATTCGAACGAAATGAAGTTACTGGAATAACGATTTGCTTCGGATTCTAGATATTTTTTTTTTTTCCTAGTTAATTTGAAACCGATTTCCGGATAATAAGACTGAATTCATAACCTGCGAATCGCACGTTTTTCAGGTAAAGAAATGCGTTGGAGGTATTTCCACTTTTTAAAACGTGACGTCACAAATGAAGGGGGAAATCATCCTTCATCAAAGTGGGCGTAAATGTCAAAGTTTGTGCTTCAGTCAAATGAAAAGTGATCGATATGCAAATTTTTATTATTATTATTATTATTATTATTAT
>NC_087215.1:15376746-15409246 GCF_015104395.2 Macrobrachium nipponense | reverse complement strand
GGACCGAGCGACCGGATCTTATCCATAGATCGGCCAACGGCGAAAATGTCGCTTAATGGTCGAAGATAGAACCGAAACGTAAGTAATGATCTTGCATATGAAAACAATTATATATTAATAGCTTATATTGTCCTTCAGACAGACAATGGCAGCAATAACAACAATTCGTGTCTGTCTTCAGATGAGCAATGTTGGCCACTCTTTTGCTTTCATGTCAACAAAACTGTAAAATCAAATATAAAACACCTATGGATATACGTATATTGTTCCATGGGAAAAATGGCTTGTCAGGAATCATATGGAATTAGTCTTATGAAACAAGCAATAATTAAATAAAATAAATAAATAAATAAAATAAAAAAGAATAAAAAACATAAGATTATTCGGAAAATTTCCGGAAATTGAACTTTCAACCTCAAGAGAGGTATACAGTTTGAAAAGCAATGGAGGACGGTGGAAATAGAGAAAGTCAAATAAAATAAAATCCGCCTGAAGAGCTGCTACCATCGTACTTTCATTCGATGTCGCATAATGATTTACTCTTCTGTCGTATCTTCGACCTTCACTGTTGAGTATTCGATCATATTTCAACCTGCCAGTTTCATCTCTCCAGATTTTGTTTTTCCGCTTTATGCGTAAAATTATGTCATTGTGATTCATCTTTGCTGTTTTCATTTTTTGCCATTTGACCCCTCTACTCCCGCCTCCAAAGCCTCAATCTTATATCAGATTATAAATCAATACAACACAACCAAATTAAACAAATAAAAAAAACAAAAAAAAAACTTTCCAAAACAACGTCTTGCATCACATCATACCCTCTCGACAACATCGCTTGTTTTTTTTCCTTTGTTTTTAGCACTTTGGTCACTTCGTAGATTTCCCAGGGTTGCCAGCTTTCACTTTCCTTTTCCATTCCTAATATAGACGTCCCTGTAGCAACCAATGTTCCATTGATTCCCCCTATCACTCTCACCCTCCCTTTCTATCATCTCTGTAGTCAATTCCATTCTTTTCAGCTCAATTCCTCACTTCCATGAACAGCTATCGATGTTCCCAAGTTTCCACGTTTCTTCTTCCCTTCTTCTTCAATTTTTCTGTCACTGTATCTTAAAAAAAAAGTTGGTGACATGTAAATATTTGAGTCAATCTCCGCTCTATTCCTCACTTTCATGAACACCTACCAATTATTCCCAAATTCTACGTTTCTTCTTCTTGAATATTCTTGTCTCCGTATCTTAAAATAAATAAATAAATAAATAAATAAACGTTGGTGGCAAGTAGATATGAGAGTCAATCTCCAACTTGATATTGGCAAAATATAAATAGTTGAAATATTCTGCCAATTCCTACTGCTAAAACAAAACTCCAAAGTAATTTCGAAGGAAACTCCCTCACCTGTTTGTGCAATGAAGTAAAGAGCGCATCTCATCTTCTAAAGAAAGGCAAAAGTTGAACCCAACCTTCCGCGAAAAAGGCCAATTCAAAATTCTCACTTCCACAAATCACCAATAAACTCAGATTTACACAGCACTCGGAGGAAGTTCTGAGGAGTTGGTAATTTATAGTGTTAATGAGAACTCGTAATTAATGTCAGGAACGCTGGAGAGAGAGAGAGAGAGACGAGAGAGAGAGAGAGTTCACTGATATTTTACGAACAGCTCTACGGGATGTTTGAGGATTTCTCACAAAATATTCATTATATATATATATATATATATATATATATATATATATATATATATATATATATATATATATATATATATATATATATATATAGAGAGAGAGAGAGAGAGAGAGAGAGAGAGAGAGAGAGAGAGAGAGAGAGAGAGATATTCGAAAGGCGCATCCAGGAGGAAGGGACATGTGTACATCTGCCCAGAACAATTATTCGCCCCTCCAGGACACGAAGTCGGGGGCAACTGAGCCTTCAACTCAAAAAGGGTGACCGTTCGTCCTTTTCCTTTTAGCTTTTTCTGCGTTAGATTTTGTGGCATTTTATCTATGACTTCCATGCTGAGAAACACGAGGGCATGCATTACATGGTGTTTTACACGCAAAAAAAAAAAAAAAAAACAAAAAAAAGAGAGAGAGAGAGAGAGAGAAATATATATATGCGTGTATGTGTGAGTATAAAAGAGAAAATTCACGAAATGAAACAAAAGGATAAAACACATATTTCATTTCTGCTAGCATCTATACCCCTCTTTTATTTAGTTTAATTGGGGACATATTAGTGAACAGGCCAAAAGAAATGCCAACGAGAGAACCGCATAAAAGAAGAGAGAGAGAGAGAGAGAGAGAGAGAGAGAGAGAGAGAGAGAGAGAGAGAGAGCGTAAAATCCAACGACTAGGCAATTGCAACAAATAATTATAATCGACAACTGATTGATGCTTTATTTAGAAACAGGATTACAAACATTCACAACGGACAATTTATGATGCATAAACAAAAAGAATCGAACTGCAAAACTGTTCTTTTAGGAATAAACTATAAAAAAAATTAGAGTAAGCGTCATTCTTTTAGAGGGCGTTACAATATCGCTTGAATACAAATCGAGAGACTGACAGGCTATTCATGAAGCATCAGAAAAATAACAGAGCTTTTTTTAATTCACTTTTTACAGGCGATTCAAAAAAGGGACAACGACGTTTTCGAAAGCAAATGACCTGTTTTTATTCAGTTACTTATTTGCTTTCTGTTTTTAAAACTTTATTTTTTTATCTGACGCGAGTTTATCTTAATCGTCTATGCCTTTGTTTTCGATAAAGAAACAAATAATTACTACTGTTTTTATTGTAGTTTCAAAAGATAACTAAGAAGAAACCAAATGGAAAGGATGACCAATATGCGTCAGACAGCAGAGCAGCTGGGGACCAAGAGACGCTTTAGTTACCGTCAACAGTGCGTTGCTAAAGGTGAACAGTTAACTGACAGTGATGCTTAAAAAAGAAAAAAAAAACAATGTATTCATAAGAAATGCCAAAGCACCAATGGTACAGATTACCATTTCCATCTTTTTAGTCTGTAGTGTTGGATAAGGAAAAAAAAAACATAATTTTTCATAACACTCAACCCGAATTCAAAATTTAACAAATAACCCAAGGAACAAATTTAAAACAAATTAAAAACAAAGAAAAGAATTCATTCACAAACACTTCCCAGTTCAGATGAACCGAAACAAACATCCTGCGTCTGTCACGAGAGAGAGAGAGATAAAGAGAGAGAGAGAGAGAGAAAAGGAACAATTCGAGAGAATTATCGCCCTCTGTATCTTGTTCCCTCATCATCTTCATCATTTGTCAGACGGAGGAATTGGCCTCTCCTCACGACCCACAATGAAGTGTTCGACCTCGGAAAGAGGAAGGAAGGAAAACCCAATAGCTTAAAAAAAAATAAATAAAAGAAAAGGTCATCAGATGAAGAAGTATGGATGGAGCCTAGGGGATGTTATAGTGTCCCCTTTAACCCAACTAAACCTCCTCCCCCCACCACCCACCCGCAGCCCTCGAACACCCACAAAAAAAGACACAGCTAGGAAAGAGTTTTCCCTTCACAAAGGAAGGGTTGTCAGCCGTGTCTCAGGTCACATAAAAGAAATGAAGAAAAGTCTTTGATTGATTGTGACCGCAGAAGGGGATTCGAGGACCTGGGGCGGGGGATGGGGGTGGGGGAGATTACGACAAAGAGGAAGTCTTGTAGGGGACGTATAAGGGAACGACAGAATCCTCTTAAAGGTGAAACTGTGAACTAATGGAAAACAGATGATGCATAATAGCTTAGGAGGTAATTATAAAGAAGTTGGTGAGAAAATGAGGGTACTTATGATTATCATAACTTCAAAGATGACAGTTATTCGTGAAGTTGTGTAAAAATTATTCATTATTACGATATATTTACTTTCGTTTAAATTGTGAACATTATTTTACATTGTTTTACAATCACAGAAACAACAAAACTATGCCGTATTGTAGGGCCCATCCCAGCTTTGGAATTTGCCTCTTACTCCTATCTTCTCTAGTTTCTGTCATCTCTACTACGCTGCTTTGTTTTCATTACCGCGTCATTTTTTGTCTTTTTTTTTTTTTTTTTTTTTGTATTGACACACATTTGTATATTCGTTTAGCTTTTAGAAGAACATAAGCATAGTAACCCCTGATACGGAATTTGTACTCAAATAAGGAAGTTTGGGATTGAACTGAATTGCATATAGAATTTAGGCCAACGGCCAAGCACTGGGACCTATGAGGTCATTCAGCGCTGAAACGGAAACTGACAATAAAAGGTTTGAAAGGTGTTTCTCCACATCCCTTTCATCATTATCCCCTCTACTTACGAAACTTCTGATACTCATGAGAAAACGATTTAAAAACTACATTGTGAACATTATTTACATCCCAATACACGAGAGGACGAAATTATTATAAAAAAAATCACCTACGATTAACATACATGAAAATATATTAATTCCGACGTAGAGCGAATTAGATATTAAAGGACATTTCTTCTTAATGCATACTAAGACTAAAAATACATTTTTTTTTAGGTACCATTTAAAAAAATAAAATAAATTCCAATTGCATTGACTGAAAAGTTTATTAAAAAACATTTCAATTTTTTTTCGATTCGATATGCAACCTGGCAGCATCAGCTAGAGATATCAAATCCCCCCAATTTCGAATAAAAGCGCCCTGGCATCATTTACTCCACTCATCCACTCCGATGAAAATATCGCAATGAAAGAAAGATGAATCCGTCGACTGGAAAATCACAAAATAAATCGAAAAGCTTCCGACGAATATTTCATGAAGCGAAAAGCGATAACGGGCAACATCCATCAGATTACTGAAGGGTCAGAGTGATGGAGTCATTCTGGAAAGAATTCCATGATATGCACAACTGCTGATTTCATATTTCTTGTTGTAGGTGATGCTGCATTATCTACTGAGAATATAATATTGTATGTATATATAGCAATCCAAGGAAGATACAACTCACAGCAGCATTTCTTCTTTCATTTTATTGCTCATGTAGACAAAAACCTTCAACCCTACAAGCAGAAACAAACGCACAATCAGACAATATTACTAATAACAAATATATTCGGAAACACAATTAGCAGACAAACAAATAACATTAGTTATGTTACAGTAACAAACAATTAACGGACAAATAAATAAGATTAGTTACATTACAGTAACAAACAATTAACAGATAAATAACATACCAGCTATGTTACAGAGTATGGTCAGCGCATATGTAAGCCTACGTGTACAGTAGCTACAGAGTGAGTCTACTCAAAGTCTGGTAGATTTCAGGACCGTCATCTAATTTACATTTATCTACAGATAGTATATTTAACCAGTGAATGGGACGTTCCTCCGGTTAACAGGTCCGTGAAGGAAGTTCCGTTCGTGCAGATCTATTTGGCCGTTTGTCCTCATTTGCTGTCTCGTTAACGGCTGTTATTGGTAACAAGTGCTGTGAAAGATAAAAGACACTTGGCGGAGAACATACAGTGTTACACACAACCCTCCTACAGTTTTACGATGCCCTCATCGTACACACACTACACTTCCATCCTCTCACACTACCATTACCTGTTTTCCGACAAAGAAAGACAAATTTACAACTGTGATCGCTGCCTGTTTCGTATCCTTTCTGATCTTCTCAGTACTGGTGCATTAATTGTTACGCCCTGCTCTTGATCAACCTCTTCATCAACACCTTCTTTAGGTTCACTATTACCATGGTTGCTAAAATCAAACCCGAACCTGGTTAAAACTTCTTCCATATCAGGCATTTCTAAGCTACTGTCATCCATATCAGCGGTTTCGAAATTATCATTATTTTCCGTATCCAAATCATCAATATTTTCTTCCCCCTCATTCCTTTCTATCCCAGCGAACGGTTTAATATTCCTTCGATGGATAACCTTAGCATCACTTCCTTCAGGCCTAATTCTATACAAACCACAGTCCCTGTTAAGTACTTCTTCAATTATCCACTTTCTCTTACCGAATTTGTCTCCTAGTTTCGCTCTTCCAATTATTTTATTTTCTCGTAATAAAACCTTTTGCCCTACCTCCAAATCACTTTCTCTGGACTTTGCTAACATAGGCTTTGCCTTTGATACCCAGTTCTTTTGTGTGTTCCTTCTAACCAAATCCCAAACTTCTTTTTGCATTTTGCATTGCTGTCGTAACCAGTCTCCGTCTTGAAATTTGTAAACGTCTTCCAGATACCCCCAGCTCTCGATCGAAATACAAGGATCCCTCCCGAACAACAAGAAATATGCAGAAAACTCTGTCACAGAGTGAGGTGTTATGTTATACGCAAATACTAAATTCTGCAAATACAATGGCCATTTGTTCCTCTTCTCCTCCTCCAAACTTCTAAGTAGACCGTATAGAGTTCTATTCATTCTTTCCACTTGACCGTTTCCTTCAGGGTGATATGGAGAAGTGCGTGATTTCTTTACATTAAACCTTTTACAGATTTCCTTAATAAGAGCGCTTTCGAAATTTCTCCCCTGGTCAGTATGAAGCTGCTGAGGAATTCCATCTCATAAAAGAGCTCTTACACCAATATTTTAGCCACTATTGTCGCTTTCTGATCCTTCGTTGGATATGCCCACACGTATTTGCTAAACAGGTCACTTAAAACTAAAATATGCTCCTTTCCAGAGGTTGATCTTTCCACGGAACAAAAATCTATCGCCACAATTTCCATGGGTTGAGAAGTTTCAACATGAACAGGAATGGTATTTCTATATGAAATTTCATCTTTTGCCCTTAAACAAGTTTCACAATTTCTAATGAACTCCGTTACAAATCCCCTCAAGTTGGGCCAATAAACCCTAGAGTTCAGTAATTTGTAAGTTCTATCAATACCCTGATGCCCTAGTTTATCATGAGTTTCGACTAAACACTTACTTCTTAAAAGAACAGGAACGGCTAATCTATAAATCATATTACCTAATTGATCCATATGAGTCTTATAAAGAATATCATTTCTTATCACAAAACTTTCTTTATCCTTTTTCCACGTAACTAATTCAGATTTAAAATTAATGTTTTCTAACTCAATATTTTCTCCTTCTAGCCATTTCCTTACAATCTTTAAAACTGGACAAGCTTTCTGTTTATTTACAACGTCCTCCAACTCTAAAATCTGATGTCTACTTATGGCACAAACAAAATTTGCGTTCTCATGAGGAGCTACCCATACTTCTTCGTCTTCACTCATCGCCATCTCCTCTCTAGGCTTGCGTGACAGAATGTCGGCTTTAACATTTTGTTTTCCTGGTCTGAATTTAAATCTGCTACCCATTTTTGTTCTGTGTGATCAAGTTTTGCTGTGCTGAGATTGCTCAAAGGGGCATTGTCAGTATACACTATGCACTTTATGCCAATAAGATCATTTTTAAATTTTTCAGTAACAGCCCACTTCAAAGCACACATTCTAGTTTCCTCGAACTATAGTTCTTCATGTTTCTTTCGTGTGGTTTCAGTGACCTACTTACATAAGCTACAGGTTGCAGCTTATCCTCCTTATATTGGGACAAAACAGCACCAAGTCCATCGTAACTAGCGTCTATTTCTAACGTACACGGTTTCCCAAACTCTATCCCTTTCAGTACTGGGGCAGCTATCAATTTTTCTATCAATGTCTGGAAGGCCATTTCCGTATCTTCTGTCCATTTATCATTAATACTTTGACTGGATTTCTTCTTTTCTCCTTTCAATAATTCATTGAGTGGCTTGGCAATTATGGCAAAATTTTTAATAAATCTTCTATAAAATGTTGCAAATCCCAGAAAAGCAGCCACTTCCTTAATAGTTTCTGGCCTCTTCCAGTTCTTCACTGCTTCAATCTTACTTAGCTCAGGTCCTATTTGATTACTAATGCTAAATCCTAGGTAACTTACACATGTCTGCAAAAAATGACATTTCTTGGCTTTAATTTCATCCCATAAGACTTTATGCACTCTAGCAACGCCTCCAATCTTAATAAGTGTTCGTCAATGGTCTTCGAAAATAATATCATATCATCCAAATAAATGACTAGAAATTCAAAAAGCATATCCCCCAAAATATTCTCCATGCATCGTTGGAAGGTTGCTGGGCTGTTTGTCAGACCCATTGGACACCTGCGATACTGAAAGTGTCTCCATGGTACAGAAAATGCCGTTTTCTCTCTATCTTCTGCCGTTTTCTCTCTATCTTCTTTCCTTAACAAAACTTGGTGATAGCCCTGCGCAAGGTCAAAAGTGGAAAAGTATTTGGCTCCTTCCAACGAATCCAGACACTCCGCCACTCTAGGAAGAGGAAATGCATCCTTTAAAGTTTTTTTATTTCATTCAATTTTCTATAATCAATGCACAACCTTATCCCCCGTCTTCCTCATAAGGACTATAGGTGCTGCATAAGGACTTGCACTTTCTTCAATTACACCCCGTTTCTTTAAGTCATCAAGCAACTGTTTAGCCTCAGGGATTAACGTCTGGAAGACGTTTACAAATTTCAAGACGGAGACTAGTTACGACAGCAATGCAAAAAGAAGTTTGGTAGTTTTCAGGACCGTCATCTAATTTACATTTATCTACAGATAGTATATTTAACCAGTGAATGGGTCATTCCTCCGGTTAACAGGTCCGTGAAGGCAGTTCCGTTCGTGCAGATCTATTTGGCCGTTTGTCCTCATTTGCTGTCTCGTTAACGGCTGTTCATTGGTCAACAAGTGCTAGTGAAAGATAAAAGACACTTCGGCGGAGAACATACAGTGCTACATATATATTTATATATATAGATAATATATATAATTATATTATATATAATATATATTATTAATATATTATATATATATTATATAATCATATCTATATATATATATATATTATTTATTTATATATATATTAGAAGAACTTCATGAAAACTGGATGCTATCTAACGGAATTATTTATTCGAAAAATGTTAGTAGCTCTTCAAGGACAACCAGTACTCATTATCAAGTATCCAACAGGAATATTTTGAGGAAATGGTTGAGATCCTAGTGACGGTTCTTAGGAAACACAAACAAACCACTTCAAGCAATTTCAGTTTCGTCAGGAGAATAAAATCATTTATTTCCTCTGAATCATTCAACTAACCTCAAGACCAGAACAGTTATTTTCAGTCTAATCCTGCTCCCCACCACCTTCTTGCTAATGAGCTGTTCCCAACGAAGAAGTATTTTCTTCCTTTAGTTCCACCTTCCTGCACATCTTCCTCCACTATCCTTGTCTATGCTATTTTTGTTCATCTTTTTAAATACTTTATCTATTGGGGATTATTTCTTGCTCCTTTGCGATTTCTAGGAAGTGGCAATTCTTTTTTCAACTTTCGTCTTCTTTATCTGCTGTTATCTTTACTATCAATCTTCTTCGTACTTCCTTCTTTCCTTCCCCTCAACCTTCCCTAACTTCCCCTTGGGGAAGGGCACCCCGCAAATGGGGCTTGAAACCTGTTTACAGAGTCTCAGACGAGTCTTCACCCGGAAGCTGGAAGGGTTTGCTCTAGGGAGGAACCCCCCTCCCCCTTCTCCCTCCTCCTCCTCCTCCTCCTCCTTCTCGAGGGGATCTCTCCAGTAATGATTAATGGCGTGTAATGGCCACAGACTCCTCCTCCTCTTCCTCCTCTTCCTCTTCCTCCTCTTCCCTTTCCTCTCCATTCAATAATAAGAATAAAAAAAAGGAAAGCTTGTGATGGAATTCCTCCGCCCAACTCCTTTCGGGAGCAAAAGATGAGTTGCTAAGTTTGTGGTAAGACCTGTTGGTTTTTTCCCCTCATAATATTGGCGTTTTATTTATTTATTTTTTCTTTTCAATAAATTCTCTGTACTTTTGGAATTGACATCCTTGTGATTAAAAAGAATTCATTTTCAACTTGTTAATTTTTTTTTTTTTTTTGGGGGGGGGTGTTATTCTGAAGACCTATACCCATGTTTTTTTTTTGTTTTTTTTTTTATACAAAGTATATAATACTAATGTTATTTTGATTAATAGTTCCTCTTTCTAATTTCAATTTACATTTCAGTAAATTTTCGGCTGTATCTCCTGTGATTATTCTTGGGGATGTTCAAATGTCTCGCAATTAAGAACTAATTAATAAAAAGTAATAATATAGAGAGCACCGCAGCCAAGCCACACCACATCCACTGCGAGTAAACTTCCTGCCTAATAATGTTACATCGTTACCCTAATATTCAAATTTATTTTCAGCAGAATACAGTGGACTAATACTCACTCGAATATTCCGATTGTCGGGGTCTGCCTATAAATATTGTTCCTGTCTCCCTTTTCTCGTAAGTAAATATCTCATTATTTTGCTTGTCACCTTTTCTTTGAACTTTCCGAATCAGCGATTTCCGTGACACCTTGTCTTTCATGTTTATAAAATCCTCCCAATAATGTTCGATTTCCAGGTCGTCTCCAAAAGAGCAGTTGATTTCCTTGATTTTTTTACTTTGTTCTTGTAACTGAATTCAAACCCCATGTAGATAATTAGCATTGTCATTTTTCATTTGTAAAAAAAAAAAAAAAACCTCATTGTGATTATGAAATTTCTGTCTTAAGAAAAAATTGTTTATCAAAGACTGTCAACCTGTCCTCCTCTCCACCACACTTTCTCAAATATTTCATTGACTAAGCCTAATCCTTTACATAATAAATTCTCCTGGCAGTAAAACAGTGGAATACAATCAAAACATTGCAAGATGTGGCATAAAATCAAAACATTGCAAGATGTGGAATAAAATCAAAACATTGTAAGATGTGGAATAAAATCAAAAGATTGCAAGATATGGAATAAAACCAAACATTGCAAGATGTTGAATAAAATCAAAACATTGTGTAACATGTGGAATAAAATCAAAACATTGCAAGATATGGAATAAAACCAAAACATTGCAAGATGTGGAATAAAATCAAAACATTGCAAGATGTGGAATAAAATAAAAACATTGCATGATGTGGAATAAAATCAAAACATTGTGTAAGATGTGGAATAAAATCGAAACATTGTAAGATGTAGAATAAAGTCAAAACATTACAAGATGTGGAATAAAATCAAAACATCGCAAGATGTGGAATAAAACCAAAATATTGCAAAATATGGAATAAAATCTAGAATCGCTTCAAGATATATATTCTGAAATCTTCAAACATCCGGAACTAAAGAAACTGAATAATACTGTGGTCGAAATCCATTAGCGTCACGACGCAAACTGTCACTGGGATTTCAAGAAAGCTATCAAGTAAATCGCTGGATAGATATTGGGTAAAAGTCTTTTGACGTTTGCTAAAGGTTCAAGAAGTATGCTTTTATCACTGTCAGACGTCCTTACCATTTGAATAATATCAGGAAAAAGAGAGAATAAGACTTATTTCTTCCAACACCTTCAAATTCAGCAGGCTGTCTCATCAGTTCGCTCCTCTTATTATCTCCCTTTTTTCATCTCCCATCCCCCTCTTTGCCTCTTTCCTTCCTTGCTTTCTTTCACAAATCTAATCTTCCCTTGCTTTCGCTCAGCTTTCACCCTTCAAGCATTCTAGTCCTTCAAGCACAGATACATCGAAGGACGACTCCTTTAGGGGGTTTCCTATCTCTCCCTCAAGGCATTCCCGCGAACTCCTTCCTCACTAGGATTTGCTCGTTGCCTTGGAGCATCCCCCCAGCCCCAACTCCCTCTCAATCACCCGACAGGGGAACTAGTTCAAGGGAGCATTAAAAAGAAAACAAACGTTTTTACTGCAGACGTCGCTAAACGTTTAAACGTTCATTCGCTGGCGAATCAACGTCAGAAAGAGGTGGGAGGAGGGGGGGGGGGGGGCCGTATTCTGGTGAAACGATTGCAGGATAAAATTCAAGATGTATGGCTTAGAAATAAGTACGCTATTCTACTGTGCGTATTACATAAGGGCGCGATGTTAAAGATATTGCTTAATATATCTTTCATTAGGTACCTCAAACTCTTGGCGTAAAGCTTTGGCTCTATCAAGTCATTCTTATAAAAAGAGATGCGAAATGACATTTATAATAATCACACCGCGTAAGCAAAACTCTCCGATATGTTATACCAGACTTAAATGACAATTTCTCGATGGCAATATTCTTCCTTATCAACTTCAATACTACATATCGGAAAATAAAATACACGGACAAAAACGGGTATTTCTACAGAAGCAGTCCGCACGGACTGCAAGGAACGTAACCGCGGATACGACATTCACTAGAGATTGGGGCGTCCAATGTATTTCGCCGTGTTTAGTACTGGCCCCTGGGGGGTTAATTACAGTCGTCCGAATAAATATTACTTAAAATTCTTGTTCAGTAAGTAAAACTGCTTAGAAAAACCGCACTGCCATAGTCTAGACCGCCGCGGATAAGTACCCTAGATCTACCCAAAAAGGTTGTCTGAACTGTCACAACTGAGGAGGCAGAAAAGAAAATTTATATTTTTTTCAGAAGCCTGATTTCGTTCTGGAAGCAAAGGCCGAGTTTGAGAATAAATGGACGGAAAGCGAACGCAAACTTCAAGATAAAACAAAAAAAAAAAACGTAATTCTGACTTCCTTTTGTCCTGGAAAACAACCGCATCGCTCTGTAAGACTTGGCCCGACTGCTGGAGTTATTCGAAAGGCTGAAAAGTGGCTTCGGACGCAGAACAAACGTTACTATAAGAATTACCGGAACTATTTTGAGAATAATACGTGCGAATCTATTATGGTTCAGGATACCAGGACATTAATATCTGGAAGAATAGGACGGTCGTTATTTTAATAGTTAACTAACATGTAATTTGGAAGTAAAGCTCAAACCAACATGTCTGAATATCTAATAACCTGACAACTAATTAACCCAGTGATAACATATCAATCCCTTAATCTTCATCATCGTAAACAATACACTATGAAATGCTAATTATAGTACAAGGAGACTCTTCGGCAAGTATATTTATAACAACGTACCTCTCTCTCTCTCTCTCTCCCTCCACTCTAGCAAAGCCAGGAATGTGATTATGAATCACCCGATAAAACTCCATAATGATCCCATACTCAAGACATAACTCTAGAGAAAGTGTTTCCATCAAGGGGGCGCTTCATTAGCGGAATGACCGCATTCATTACCTGGGCGGCTGGAAAATCCCACCCAAGTAGACTATTCTACGTAACGAGACAGCCAAAGTTACGCGGTGATAATACCCAGTATACAAGTATGGGGTCCAAGGAAGGTGTTGATGTCCTGTTTCTTTCATTTTTCTTTTTATTTGCTTATAATTAATTAATTTATTTTTTTAGATTGAGGGTATACGCATCCCCTGTCTAACAGTGAAACCTGATACGCCAGAAATACCCCTTCCTCTATCTCAACTTCCCAAAGTCCTTAAAATCTCTGTTCCTACATGAGATTTTACAAAGGTCGTAAGTCATTCGGGTGAGAAATTACACCTAGTCGTAATTTCCCCCGTCTAGGTTAGTTTCCCTGCTTTGATGACACAGACGGGACACAACGAGCTCCTCTGGGATGTGAGTTTATCATCGGAGTTTAGGGAAAAACGTCGTTCGTTAACCGCACAGGGAAAGAAAGGGAAGGAGGCAGCCTGTAGGAGCTGTCTTCTGAGATAATGAAGGTCGCTGCTTGCTCGAGTTCAATTTAAAATTTAAGCCAAAGGCCAAGCACTGGGACCTATGAGGTCATTCAGCGCCGAAATAGAAACTGACAGTAAAAGGTTTGAAAGGCGTAACAGGAGTAAAACCTCAAAACAGAGGATTGGAAGTTCGAAACAGCAAAACAGATAGAAAGAGGATGTTATATGCAGGTGCTTTTTTATATTATTAATCTATTCATATCTCTTATCAAGGAGTAAATTTACCCTTCTATAAAAGCGGTTATATTGGGAGTAAACCTTTCCTAAAGTCTAGTATACGCGATTCAGAATTTCGGAAATATTATTTTGAAATAGGAAATTCAGATTCAGTATCATACCAACTTTCACAGCTCTGTGGGCAAGAATCAATCGATGCAGTTTTCATAACTCTCAACTTCCCCCTCGGCTGATATGAATGAAATTCCCGACCTCCACCCGAACAGAAACCGGTACTATCTGTTTTTGACACCCAAACGGGAGACGGTCTCCGGGACTCGTCTAATTCGTGGCGTGTGCGTCATTTGTCACCATTAGGCTTATTTGGCAACCCCCCCCCCCCCCCCCCCCCCCCCCCATACCCATATTATGTATATATCCAGTACCTGGAGGTTTCAAAATTCGGATGGTTCCTTCAATTTGACTATGGACTGTTGGGGCTTTTTCGTTTTTATAGAGAGAGAGAGAGAGAGAGAATGTTACTTGTATCTGTAAAATAATATTCTACTCTACCACAAATCATAAATGAACCAAATAAATTGGACCTGATAACAAATTAAAAACAAACTCCCAATAAAGAACAACGGTATGAAGGCCTGAAAAAAAAACTTCAATAAAACACAGCTCGCCAAAGAAATGTAAATGAATAAAGTGATCATCCCAGACATGAACAATGAACAACAACCACAAGAAAATAAGCGCTGTTTATATATTCTGGCAACATTTCTGGAAATCTTGAAAGGAAAGACAAAAAAAAAAAAAAAAAAAAAAAAAAAAAAAAATCACTTTACTCCATACCCACAACCGCCCCCCACCCCCCATCTTCAGGGAGAAGAGGGGATGGGGGGGTGGGGGATTCTGTCATCTCCATCAGTCACTCTCCGTCATACTAATGAAGGAGATGACGACGTCGGAATCTCGCTCAAGGTGATGGAGATCTCACATTAGCGATGCGTCCTGTTTGAAATGATGACTCTCTCTCTCTCTCTCTCTCTCTCTCTCTCTCTCTCTCTCTCTTTCTAAAACGACTTTCCTCTGACTTGGTGACCCGAAAGGAATGTCACGCACATCTCAGGCTAATTACCTCCTTTTAGCGGACCCAGTTTTAAAGCTACGTACTTTTTTGCTGTGTGTAATAGGTGTAGTCCACAAGTAACAAACTCCACGTGACACATGACGTCGTCCAGTCCGGGACAAGGAACCCTCGCCATTGGCCCTTGGAAGATTTCTTACAAGAGTGGCCAGTTAATGATTTTCAGACGTCTTTAATTTGCAGGTCATTTAACAATAATTACCAATTTTCATATAATTTACAGTTTACCGTCCGTTGAGCATGAAAGCAAAAGAACTAAATGAATTGCAGAGCATATAACAAATGACAGTGAAATATCTTTCTAAATCTAGTACATCATAACAGCAAGACATCGTAAACATTCCAGCTTTATCATCGTTAGGTCTTCCTTCGATATTCTAATAAGGTTCGCCTCTTTCAAGGTATTTTCTTATAACTTCTGACATACTTTGCGCCCTCAATGTCAAGCTTCCATTAGCATGAATTACGAACCTGAATACATTACTCTTCCACGAATATTAATTATGTAGGTACACAAAAATGTTTTTTTTTTTTTTTTTTTTTTTTTTTTGCCAAATTCACCTACACACTTTCATTATCATCATTTCATTATCATCATTATACTTTTAATCTTCCATGGTACTAAGCATCATAATTATATACTGTGGGAAAGTTTCTTTCACATACATTTTGCTTTTCTTACGCAACTTTGCCAAATAAAACTTCTTAAAAATTGTAATAGTTTTTTGATGGAAACAAAGGTTACCATGAACAAAATGACCAGAATGTTCTTCGATAGCACAGACAGTTGTGTGAGAAAGAATATAAATCTCTGAAACCTTATATCAGTACACCGATGGAGTCAGTCAGGCAATATATGGGTGATGATAGTAATCATCTCACTCATCTTTTCATCGAGGCTTTTGCATTATTGATTATTGGATATTCCTCCTACTTCACAATCGCGGGACTGACAGACGATTGTCGACATCAATGAAATGGAAATGATGAAACCAACTGGCATATTCAGAGCAGGTAACCCAATCTTCAAGATGTCACATTTGACGCAGTGGGAGAAGGGCAGTCCAGAGGCAAAATGGGCAATAGCAATTGCCGAGAGCTTCCGAGAAGGACTGGACCGAACAGTCAGCTGCTGCTGCCTCCGTCTGCATAATACAGAGTCAACCTCCTGATTCCTCGGGGTCAGTCAGAGTCAAATTGCGCGGGAGAAATAATACATCTTTGCCTCACCAGTTTGTCGTATTTAATGAGTATTTAATTAGGATGAAAACCCCAAAGCAGTGGCATTGGTTAACAATTGTTAGAGAAGGTGGATAGCAAGATGAAGGAAAGAGAATATGAAATAAAGTACAGTAAACGGAACGAAAGGGGTTGGAGCTAAGGGTTCGAAGGGACGTCGTAAAGAACCTTTCCGTAATGACTACAGTGCACCGCGCGAGGTGCACTGACGGCACTAAACACACCCCCCCACCCCCATCGCCACAGAGAAAAGACCATGTAAAGACACCTTTATAATAATAAGAGTGAAAATACAAATTCAGATTTTCTACAAAGCAAGATACGAATACTCTCGCATCTTTGACTCAATAGTTCAGAAGGGTTTTTCTTTAATCTAATTTAATTTGATTAATTTATTTTTTTACTTCTTTCACCTCGACGTCCCGCAATCCCTGAAGCGCCTCAGCCGCAGGAAGTGTGACACAGCCGTCACATGAAAGGTCTCCGAAGTGTGAGGGGAAAAAGCAACTTATCTCTTCATAATGGAAACTTGAGTCTGGCTTAAGCCACCCTGTGGAAGAGTGGCAGGTTGAGGACAGTGGTGGGAAAGGGGATTTCACACTTATTTTCTGCTTCTCTCACCTTCCGCTTATTATTTCTCCTCTCTCATTTTCTTCTTCATTCTCGGTCGCGTCCTTGTCACGCTAGCAGGATCTCGTTTGAACTGAGGAATTTCAGGTTTTTGTTTTGAGAGAGAGAGAGAGAGAGAGAGAGAGAGATCAATGCAGGAGTAAGCTGAACAAATGCTGAGCTTAGTAACACTTATTTGTCACAAATACCTAAAATCACACCAGAGGTCCAGCGCTAATCGAATATTCTGGTTTGTTTCCTATCTCAAACGTGGACCTTCTTCTTGGGGCTCTTGCCTGTGCATCCATACTATTTCACGCGAAATTTATAATAGTGTTCCTGTCTAGTAAAAAACTCAAGCCCTTGTGACGAGGTCTTCTACGAAGACAAATTGAGTTTCGGCTGAAACGGAAACGAACGTTAGGGAGAAATTCGCTTCAAAGACGAACCCGCTCTTGCAGGGAAAATTCGTTAAGAGGAGGGGGGGGGGGGGGGGGGGGGGGCGGGGGGGGGGGGCAGGGGGGGCATTTGAAAGGAAAATCCGCTTGCGGGGAAGCTTCGATGTAGGGTGGCACGGTGAAGCGAGACAAACCTTCCTTGAGAATGAACTTTGAGACCCATAAAAGAAAGACTTGAAAAAGTCTTCGAAAGACGCCGTAGGGTCAATGAATGCCTACATACATTAGGAAGCAGACTGGAGATTGGTCAACGCAACTAAAATTTGCAATATTTTAACGTTAGTGGTATATCTGATAGGCAGAGACAAAAATCTTCAACCACAATGGCATTTTTTTATAATAACAACTATGCTAATAATATAAAAGGGCAGTACATATTTTTAGTTGCTCTTACTGAAATACGTTTGATAGGATTTTCTTTTGTAATAAGCAAATATTTTTTGCTCAATTTCTTGACAGGACCAACAATAAAATCATGATTCACTTTCCCAGAATGATTAGATTTCCGCTGAATCTGTTATATATGCGGATTTACAATGACCACATCACGAACCCATTTAGAACTGATAACTAACGTTATAAGGTATCCATACCATGCAAACAAACTATGATGTATAATGTGTCTACCATTCAATCCCGGCAAACGGTAAATCGAAAGGTAAAGATTATGAACGAGGTGTAATTAAAAGATGAATGAAAGAATATAAACAAGACGACAATCAACGGAAATAACAGAACAGAACAATCATCAATAACAGAACCTTGACCATCTCTTTTGGGATACGTGACATAACAGCATATCAAAAGTGAAAATTATATATATGAGGACTCAGGCCAATTCCGCTGCATGAGCCTCTTCCCGTAATGCATAACTCTTGGCTTTTCCCGTGAACTTGAGATCATCGTTCATAATACACGTTTGGAAGAGTAATGGATCATCCATTCCTGTGATCTATCGAGATCTATTACGGGAGGCTGCCATCTATCTCCTGATGGACGTCGTTTTACTAAATATGTGTGTATGTATATATAAATACATATAAAGTGTGTATTATATATATGAATTAATAATAATAATAATAATAATAACCTCTCCTAAGAAAACTGCACACAACCTAGAGCCACAAACTATAAACCATTAGTCTGCATGGACTGATAAAGAAAAATTCTAGCAATAATAATAATAATAATAATAATAAAATAATAATAATAATAATAATAATAATAATAATAATAAGAAGAAGAAGAAGAAGAAGAAGAAGAAGAAGAAACATCAGCTACCTTGCAGTAATAAGTGGTACGAGCACCAACCTAAAGGAGTGATAGAAAACGATCAGGCAAAGATCCTTTCTGGGACTATGGTATCAGAACGGATAGGGTGATACGTGCAAATAGACCAGAGGTGACGTTGATTGATAAAGTCAAGTTGAAAGTATCACTCATTGATGTCGCAATGCCATGGGACACCAGAGTTGAAGAGAAAGGGAGGGAAAAAATGGATAAGTATCAAGATCTGAAATTAGAAATAAGAAGGATATCGGATATGCTAGTGGAAATTGTACCCATAATCATAGGAGCACTAGGCACGATCCCAAGATCCCTGAAAAGGAATCTGGAAAAAACTAGAGGCTGAAGTAGCTTCAGGACTCATGCAGAAGAGTGTGATCCTAGAAACGGCGCACATAGTAAGAAGAGTGATGGACTCCTAAGGAGGCAGGATGCTAATAATAATAATATAAGGAGGACGGACACCACACCAAAAGAAGTCCACCTCAGCTCTCAGCCTAGAGGATGTCTGGCAGATCCAGACGAAAGCTCGCTTCAAGAAAAAGAAAAAGAGAGAGAGAGAGAGAGAGAGAGAGAGAGATATAATAATAATAATAATAATAATAAGTAATAATAATCATAATAATAATAATAATAATAATAAAGCATATTACCACCCCCACCCAAAATCAGTAGAGTCCCAAAAATCTTTATTCACTTCAGAAAATACTACAACAATGTCAGCCAATTGCCCGTAATATTTCCGTTATTGTTCCTCTCGGGTGGAAAGTTATCAAATTTTACAATTCACCGTTTGAAAACAAACACCAGGGCTGTCTGTGGTGGGTATTGGCAAAAGTAAAAATGTTTTTTTGTACATTCTGCTCCAGTTCACGTTCTATTTGTATGCTGCGTGCTGTGCTCTGTTGAAATAAAATAACTAAGCTCGAAGGTGATTACTTTAATGTTCTTTCCGTGGAATGCAGGAATGTCAATGAAAGTATTTGAGAAAAAAATCAATGAATAAATTACAGTACTGGTTGTTTTGCTTAATTTCATTGTTTAAACATTAAATTCAGACAGCTATCAAGGGAGCGGGGCCAAGTTGAGCGGTCTACCTGTATAGTTGACTCAGACAGTTATAAAGGGGGCGTAGCCGAGCTGAATATGCTTAGGCTTCTATGAAATTCAGACAGTCATAAAGGGTGTGTGGCCAAGTTAAGCTGTCTACCTGTATAATCAGACAATTATATATATACAAACTGATTGGGAGGTTTTTTTATCTCTCTCTCTCTCTCTCTCTCTCTCTCTCTCTCCTCTCTTCGTCTCTCTCTCTCTATCTCTCTCTCTCCTTCCCGCTCTTCTCTCTCCTCTCTCTCCTCTCATCCCCTCTCTCCTCTACTCTCTAAATCCCCATCGCACTACGAAAGCAAAATACACAAACACAATGACCAACTGAATGAGGCCAAGTAATCAGGGATTACCATAAAAATGAACAAATGACGGACGCTGCAGAGAGAGAGAGAGCTATACTAGTGCGTATCCCTGCATACTCTTTTCCGGTTAAAAAGATTCCAGTCATTGCGAGGAAATAAGTCTGTTTGATACTTTGACAGAGACATTTACCGATGAAAAGAGCTCCACTGTTTTCGTTTAATTGCCGGTGGGTCCGACCGCCTTTGTTCTTCGCGTTTGGTGGGATGAGTGGAAATGGAGGTTGAAATCTGAATGAATAAATATACGAGTCGTATGCGAACAATGCGTGATCTGACCTCCAGCTTACTCTGGACGCGTGCAAGATTTTCCCCTCACGAATAAGTTGTAAACATGATATTCCTAACTTTTTGGATACGCGTGTCACTACAAAGCCTCACCTGACCATGATAACCACATAGGAGAAAAATGTGAAAAAGCGACGAAAGAGGAGAGAGCGAGAGAGAGAGAGAGGAGAGAGTAGATAGAGAGAGAGAGAGAGAGACCTTCTATATCATCTTCCAGAACCAGAACTGCAAAGAGGAATTTGCCAAAGAGAGAGAGGAGAGGAGAGAGAGAGAGAGCTCAACCCGATGCCTTTTTATGTGACTTCTAAGGGGGGTAAGATCACTGGCTGTGTCACAAAGCAACATCTTTACATGTCCGGAATAAGAAGGATTCCATAGATATTCTCTAAGTCTTCTTGTTTTAATGGAGGTGACGATGAATGTCGATCTATCTTGCTTCCTATTGGTCAACGTGTTGTAGTAAAAAAAAAAAAAGGAAAAAAACCTGCAAATAGAAAATTCTATGTATTTTAGCATATGTGTTTCTGTGATGAATATCGATAACTGCCATCTTAACATCAATAAGTAATGACACGAATATGTCAATCTATATACTTCGATGAAGCTCTCCATTCCACCAATCAGTGAAAGCAATAAATAACGGGTGACTCAATATAGATTTTTAAATATGGCTCAAAGTTGGAGATGAATATCTAAATAGAAATATAAAAATTTGACAATAATTTTCGTATACGACTAGACGATATGGATCCGTCAATAAACTCAAGAATGAGTGAGAACGAATTCGCTACCAATATCAAAGAGCGAACTGGCGGGTACTTTGACAACAATCTGATAACAAAAGGAAAACCTCAGAAACGCTTCACCAGAATGCTTGCCATTCACAGAGACGCGTGGGCGGTGAATTTCTTACCGAAGGCGTCTGCTTAATTCCTGTGACTTCAGGAATCTTCTTCATAAATGTTGCTCATCAATGATGCATAGTCAGCCCTTTAGAAACGAGACCGCGATGAAAAGAGCTTTAATGACGCCATGGAGATCCCTGGGTTCCGTTGTGCCTAATTCATAATTAGGTATTCAAATGAGGCTTTTGACATCTTATACTATCAATTATTCAGGAATTATTCTTCAGAAAACAGACTGATTAAAGTTTCAGCGACCGTCTCTACTCTAGTATAAGAGAGGTAAACATAATGTTTAAATGCATTAAATTTTATACGTGTATATATATATATATATATATATATATATATATATATATATATATATTATATATATATATATATATATATATATATATATATATATAATATACCCAATATATATACACACACATATATAGATATTATATATATATATATATATATTATATATATAGTATATGTATAGATATATATATCTATATATATATATCTATATATTAATATATATACACGTATAAAATTTAATGCTTTAACATTATGTTTACCTCTCTTTACTAGAGTAGAGACGGTCGCTGAAACTATATATTATATATATATATAATATATATATATATATATATATATATCATATATATATATATATATATATAGTAAAATTTAATATTAATTACATATATATATATATATATATATACTATATATATATATAATATAAACGTTATAAAATTTAATGCATTTAAACATTCTTATGTTTACCTCTCTTATACTAGAGTAGAGACGGTCGCTGAAACTTTAATCAGTCTGTTTTCTGAAGAATAATTCCTGAATAATTGATAGTATAAGATGTCAACGTGTGCACGTGTGTGTGCATTATATATATATATATATATATATATATATATAATATATATATATATATATATATATATATATATATATTAATATATATATATATATATATATATATATATATATATATGTATATATATATATATCTATATATATATATATATATATATATATATATATATATATAATATAATGCACACACACGTGCACACGTGAGCGCGCGCAATTCCAGGTACAGTTGACAATACAAAACTACTAGTGACACCACACTAATGCTCTCATGTATATAGTTCTAGCGTTAAATTTCGTACTGTCATACTTTAGTGGGAATATAATAAATCTAACAGCTTAATGTGTTTTACGTAGCTAATTTATCACTGGGAAGAAGAAAAGCTATTTATGATATTCTCATGATAGATTACAACTGCATCGCTTACGGATCTTCCTCACTTCTGAATCGTCACATTCATTTTCAAAGAGACATTCGCGCCTGTAACAACATTGATCATTCTCCCTCAGATGCAGTTCTTGTCTCTCCCTACTTAATCAACGCTACTTTCTCCTCGTATCCCCCTGACTTAGGGTATATAACCTCTACGGAAGATCCGGAGTTAATCCATGACAAAACAAGGGAACGTTTCTTCTAAATACAATTACTGGAGTTTTACGTTGCACATCAACATACATTCACGGTTGCCATGACAATGAGAGATCCTTCTCCCGCGTTTAAATGCTTTCTCTTTCGCGCCGCGGCTTCTGTTTGTCATTCGAATTGTGTCCTTCTATTTTTGGTCGTCCGAGTGGGAGCCTTTCGTAAGAGTAAATACGTATGAAAAGCTCCCATTGAAACGAAGCCTGCAGATATGCTGGGTTGACACTGAAATATATTATTCGAAGGCTATAACTGTTATTGAAATGAGGTAGACGTTTGTCGGACTCTTTCAAAAATAAGCCCCCTTTTTTTTCATTCTAAGCGCTCGATGGCTTTGTTGTCATTTTTGTGCTATTATTAATTTATTTTCAAAATGAAGGACCCATAGGAAAGTTGATCTATAGCCCAGGCTGAAGGAAAACATGAAATGAGCAAAGGGAAGGAAAAGCGGTGGGGATTAATACGAAGGAAGCAGTAGACCTTTCAGGCTTTTCTAGGAAGGTTACGTTTGGATTTAAAATGCCTATGTTTGTTTTTTTGTTTGTTTGTATGGTGTTTTTACGTTGCATGGAACCAGTGGTTATTCAGCAACGGGACCAACGGCTTTACGTGACTCCCGAACCACGTCGAGAGTGAATTTTTATCATTAGAAATACACATCTCGCACCCCTCAATGGAATGCCAGAGAATCGAACTCGCTGCCACCGAGGTGGCAGGCCAAGACCAAACCGACCACGACACTGAGGCGCTTTTAAAAGCCCATGACATATTGTTTTCTCGAAAAGGATATACTGCTGAAATACAAATCCTAAATACTGCTTTCTCTAACAATTATATCTGCGACATAAAAATATAATTATAGATAATAAAAATGATTTAAAATCCATTAACAACTACAATAAAATAAATGAGCAGAATCTCTCAGATATTCATAGATAAAATACACCGATTCAAAATGAAAAGACGAAACAAAAGAAGTATGAATGCTATAAAGAAGTACAAATTTTCAACCGCCAAGAAGTTGGTGCGATCGCTGTAGTACCTAACGCAAAAGGAAAACTAAAAGTTATACCAGAAGCACAAAACTATATTCGTTCCATATACATCATAATAAAAGCATCACTAAACAATGAAAGATAAAAAAATGGGATGGGGGGGGGGGGGGGGGGGTGGCGGGCTGACGTTACCACTAATCACTAACGTCACTTCGAAATAAGAATTAAAAAATGTTAGGGAAGAACTGATTGATTGTGTAAGTGAGGAGTATTGCTTCGAAGCGGTGCCCAGTGGGATGGAATATTGGATGACCTTTTTTTTCAACCGCTCAAAAACTGTATTTCTCCTGAAAACGAACAATAGGGAGGAATATTTTCATTTACAAATGAATGAAGTTTATGGGAACTGCATATGATGAAGTCTGTACTCAGCAAAGAAAAATGTTAAAGGAACCAGAATATTATCGGACGAGACGAATGAATGGGGTGGCATTTTTCAGTAATATTTTAATAATAAGATTTAATAATATCGGGTTGGGTATTATCAGAATGAATGGGTGTGTCGGGGTGGGGTGGGGGGGGGGGGGGGGGGCGATTCAAATGGGATTATGCTACCGGGATGCTTACGAGCAAGCGACTGTATGTTATTTGAATGAGAATGTGGAAGGATAAATGAATAGGATTGTATCGTATTACAAGAAGTGTCTGAATTACTGTTGTATCTAATGAGAAGGGTTCTACTGAGCAATAGTGATATGTGAATACAGCAGTCTACCGTTGAATGGGCAGATGAATCTGACTGAATATCACCTGAATTTGTGACAAAACTGACACAAGTGTTTATTACTGTCATTGGAGTATCCTAAATAAATAAATAAACTAAATAAATAAATAAATAAATAAATAAATAAATAAAAAATCGCTCAACAGAAATTATAGCTAGCTTTTTTGTATTGTTCTAATCTATCACCGTCATGCTCTCGATATGAATATCGATGCTGCTTCGTACGATAACAAACGTCAATGTTATCCCAACGTTACCCTTAGCAACGTTTCGCCGATGGTTGCCCGCTGTACGATAACCGGGATAAAATTCTTCACTAAAGATGAAGCTGTATATGATGTTGCAGCCGTCTTGGCGTAAATTTTTTTTTTTTTTTTTTTTTTTTTTTTTTTTTTTTTTTTTTTTACAATGATCGTAGAATGATTCTTTTCTAAAAATCAGTCTAAAACAGGATTTGTTTTTTATTTTCATACGTAATGCTTATTTCTTCTCTCGATGCAAGAATATTGGTAAGAGCTTCAATCAGTTGAATTAAAATGACTCAAAATTTTCCATGAACTTATATATAACTAAATGATCGTGACAAAATGTGGGCAATATTCAAAACACGTATTACATTATAATTGTTATTAGTATTATTATTATTATTTTTTTTTTTGCTCTATCACAGTCCTCTAATTCGACTGGGTGGTATTTATAGTGTGGGGTTCCGGGTTGCATCCTGCTTCCTTAGGAGTCCATCACTTTTCTTACTATGTGTGCCGTTTCTAGGATCACACTCTTCTGCAACAGTCCTGGAGCTACTTCAGCCTCTAGTTTTTCTAAATTCCTTTTCAGGGATCTTGGGATCGTGCCTAGTGCTCCTATGATTATGGGTACGATTTCCACTGGCATATCCCATATTCTTCTTATTTCTATTTTCAGATCTTGATACTTATCCATTTTTTCCCTCACTTTCTCTTCAACTCTGGTGTCCCATGGTATTGCGACATCAATGAGTGATACTTTCTTCTTGACTTTGTCAATCAACGTCACGTCTGGTCTGTTTGCACGTATCACCCTATCCGTTCTGATACCATAGTCCCAGAGGATCTTTGCGTGATCGTTTTCTATCACTCCTTCAGGTTGGTGCTCGTACCACTTATTACTGCAAGGTAACTGATGTTTCTTGCACAGGCTCCAGTGGAGGGCTTTTGCCACTGAATCATGCCTCTTTTTGTACTGGTTCTGTGCAAGTGCCGGGCATTCACTTGCTATGTGGTTTATGGTTTCATTTTTCGTATTGCACTTCCTACATATGGGAGAGATGTTATTTCCGTCTATCGTACTTTGAACATATCTGGTTCTTAGGGCCTGATCTTGTGCGCTGTTATCATTCCTTCAGTTTCCTTCTTGAGCTCTCCCCTCTGTAGCCATTGCCAATTGTCATCGCTGGCTAGTTCTTTAGTCTGTCTCATGTATTGTCCGTGCATTGGTTTGTTGTGCCAGTCCTCTGTTCTTTCTGTCTTTCTCCTGTCTCTGTATATTTCTGGGTCTTCGTCTACTTTTATTAGTCCTTCCTTCCCATGCACTCTTTAGCACTCGTCTTCACTGGTTTTCAGATATTGCCCCAGTGCTCTGTTTTCGATGTTGACGCAGTCCTCTATACTTAGTAGTCCTCTCCCTCCTTCCTTTCGTGTTATGTATAGTCTGTCCGTATTTGCTCTTGGGTGTAGTGCTTTGTGTATTGTCATTTGTTTCCTGGTTTTCTGATCTATGCTGCGGAGTTCTGCCTTCGTCCATTCCACTATTCCTGCGCTGTATCTGATTACTGGCACTGCCCATGTGTTTATGGCTTTTATCATATTTCCGGCGTTGAGTTTTGACTTGAGTATCGCCATGAGTCTCTGCATATATTCTTTCCTGATCGTGTCCTTCATCTCTTGGTGTTTTATATCTCCTCCTTCCATTATTCCCAGGTATTTGTATCCTGTCTCATCTATGTGTTTGATGTTGCTCCCATCTGGTAGCTTTATCCCTTCAGTTCTCGTTACTTTGCCTTTTTGTATGTTGACTAGGGCGCATTTTTCTATTCCAAACTCCATCCTGATGTCCCCAGATACAATCCTTACAGTCTGGATTAGGGTATCTATTTCCTTGATGCTCTTACCATACAGCTTGATGTCGTCCATGAACATCAGATGATTGATTTGGTTGCCTCTTTTCTTGAGTTGGTACCCGGCATCCATCTTCTGTAGTACTTTTGTCATGGGAATCATGGCTACTACGAAGAGTAGTGGGGACAGTGAGTCGCCCTGGAAGATCCCTCTCCTGATATTAACCTCTGCTAGTCTTATTCCAGAGCTTGTAAGTATTGTATTTCAGTTGCGCATTGTATTTTTGAGGAAGCTGATGGTATTTTCCTCTGCCCCATATATTTTCAGGCATTCTATTAGCCATGTGTGTGGTATCATGTCGAAGGCTTTCTTATAGTCTATCCATGCCATGCTTAGGTTTGTTTTCCTTCTCCTACTGTTCTTCATTACCATTTTGTCTATCAGGAGCTGGTCTTTTGTGCCCCTACACTTCCTTCTGCAGCCTTTCTGTTGGTGGGGGATGGTGTTTGTCTCCTCTAGGTAGCTGTATAGCCTTTCACTGATGATACCTGTTAGTAACTTCCACATTATTGGTAGGCAGGTGATAGGCCTGTAGTTACTGGCTATATTTCCCTTACTCTTGTCTTTTTGTACTAAGGATGTTCTTCCTGTGGTCATCCATTTGGGTGCTTGGTGATTTGAGATACAATGCTGGAGTGTTCTGCTATTCGTGGGTGTAGGGCCGTTGAAGTTTTGAGCCAGTATCCATGGACTTCATCGGGACCTGGGGCTTTCCAGTTTGGCATTTCTTTAGTTGGTGTCTGACTGTGTCTGTCGTGATGTCTGTGAATCTTTGTTTTATTCTCCCTGTTTCTTCTTCCTTGACTTCCTGGAGCCATGTTGCATGTTTGTTGTGTGATACTGGATTGCTCCATATGTTTTCCCAGAGTCTCTTACTTGGTTCGGCTTCAGGAATTTCTGGGTGGTTGTCTTCCCCTCTTAGTTGGCTGTATAGTCTTTTCTGGTTGGTTTCCGAATAGTTTGTTTCTGTTGGTATCCCTTATTCCTGTTCATGTACCGTTGGATCTTGTGTGCTTTGGCCTTAAGCCTCTGTTTTACATCTTCTATTGTGTTGTTTAGTCCCCTCTCTTGTACTTTGTATTTCTCGTTGAGTCCTCCCTTGTTTTCTTCTGCTTCTTAGCCTTTTTTCTGCCATCTCTTTCAGTTTACTCAAGTCAGATCTCATCACCATGATTTGCTTTTCCAGGCGCCTTTTCCAAGGAGGTTGCTGTTTTTGGTTTCTGTTGGGTTTTGTGACGGTGGTGTTGGTGTTCGAATCCCCATCAGTTCTGCTACTAATCTTGCTCCTGCATATGTCAAGTTATTTGTTTCTGTGATACTGGTGGTGTGTATTAGGCCCATTATTTCATTGACCTCACTTGTTTTCTCCCTTAATTTCTTGGTGTTGTAGGCTTTCATGGAGGGGATCTTTGTTCTTTCTGTATCTGGCTCCATCCATTGTCTAATCTTTTCTACCCATTCCGTCCTCTCTGTTACTTCGTCGGTGTTTCTTCGTGTGTCGTTGTTTGATACCTCATCCTCCCTGTCGTCTTCTGTGGCATCGTCTCTCAGTTCGTCTTCGTGTAATTCGTTGTCGTGTGACATTTCCCTTTCCAGTTCTTCTCTTTCTGTTGGGGAGAGCCAGTTCTTTTTCTTTATGTTCCTTACTTGGTCTGCCAGCCTCTGCTCTGTTCTGTATTATTATTATTATTATTATTATTATTATTATTATTATTATTATTATTATTATTATTAGTTAGTAGTAGTAGTAGTAGTAGTAGTAGTAGCTAAACAATCCACGATTTACGAAACCTAAGCTATACAGCTGGTTAACAGATACTGACCAACAAAATTCACCAGCCTCAATATAAAATTCTCTTCTAACAAACGTTACCTACTAAAAAAAAAAAAAAAAAAAAAAAAAAAAAAAAAAAAAAAAAAAAAAAAAAAAAAAGTTAACCACCCAATACGTAACCACCGGATAAAAGAAATGAGGAAGTCAATGAGACTACTTTCACGCCCACCCCCGAGCCCCCCCCCCCCCCCCCCCTTCAAGTCGACTTGGGAAGTGTTCTCTGCTTCCCCTTCAATTACAGGGAATCCAGATCGGACATTTCCTCGCTCTTCAGGAGCTGAAGGAACAGAAGTTTGCTTCCATTCTCTTTAGGTTTTTAATGGAATAAATTCTAGGAAAATACGTGTAGGTCGAGAGATATGTTTACATAATTCTACTTCATGTAACGTATGCACACACACACACACACACACACACACACACACACACACATATATATATATATATATATATATATATATATATATATATATAAACCCATACCCTGTTACCTGCAAGTCCCAAGACAAATGGATGTTGGCATCATGCCCTTTCTTTGACCCTAGCTGATGCCTATTCACAGCTGGGTTGACTGGTAGGCGGTGGGTTCGGATCGAACCACAGACCTAACAAACAAGAGTTTACGCCCTCTGCAAGTATGCTTATAGATGACGGACTTTCCTTATGTTATTATCTCTAATATATATATATATATATATATATATATATATATATATATATATATATATATATAACTTAAAATGTCTTCTATAAAATATCCCAACAGGTTTGTCTTTCTCAAAAGGGGCAAATTAACAGCTATGAAAAACTGCGTAAAAAAATAGGTTCAGTCTAATTACACTTCGGATATCAAGACTGTTTCATGATACAATAATTTGTCTTTTGTGACCCGCCGTTATCCGTTCCCTTTTTTCGTTCCATTTCGCCTCAATGTTGTCCTTCCTGGAAAGCAATTCATGTCCAATATATTGTTAGATAGAAAAAAAAAACTTCAAAGGACGACATCACTCTTTCTTCGTTAATGAGGTACGGATATTCTGGGAGACAGCAATTGATTGACAACTTTGGTTTTGTAACGGAATCGCCACTGTTGTGGAAATCGATACGCCCATTTTCCCGCAGTTGCTCCCCCCATAGGCTATTGTCTGGATCTCCAATGAGACATCCTTCTGTGACTGGAGTAACGTCAACAATAAAGACACAACGACGCTTTTATTTCCCCTACTCGCCAATAATGGATTTCCGATAAGAAGCAAAATCTTCAGATATCATAAGAGTCATTCCAACCTTCCAAATCGGCCGAGAATTGAATGTGTAATTAGTCCTTGTGTTCAGACGATGCTTATAAAACGTACAATAATTTCTTCCTTTATCCTAGGTTACACCAACTTCAGATTCTTCGACCACGGTAAAAGATTTTAAAACATTATATTTATTGAAATTTCAACAGGTCCTAGCTTATACTTCTCAAGTTTTCAAACAAATGCAATGACTACCCGATATGGCTGATAAACAAATAATTCACCAATGCTACAACAACTAAAATTAAACATGAAAATCACATATACTTCATTATTATTAACACAGCCCGTTAATTAGCGAACATCATTCATATACCTCGCATATGCTGAAAAAGTAGAAAAAAAACTCATTCCCAAATTAATAACAAAAAAAATGGTAAGCACTAAATAAGATAAATTCAGTAAATAATTCTGTATTGATAATATCAAGTAAAAAAAATAAAACAATTGATAAAAAAAGACAAAATAAAAATAAAAATGACTCATGATAAATCAATAAAAATAACCTAATCAAAATCAATAGATATAATTAACTTATAAAAAACTTATTCCCTGAACAATGAATACAGAGCATCATTACCATCAACAAACGAAACATCAACAAAGAGAAATCGTGCAAGGCGACCAAATGGGAAAATGACAAGTGACAAAAAAAAATAAATAAATAAATAAAAGGGCGCTTCATATCAGCAAACGCCGAACAAATTCGGCATGAACGCTCTATTTATAAAGCCACTTTGGCAGGATACCGCTGCTGTCCTGAACGGTTTCCGATAACCGGAGCCTGAATAAGCCACAGCGGCGAGGAAAGGGATTTTCGGGGATGGGGGGAGAGGGGGGAGCTGGACAGAGACAGGATGTAGTAAAGTAATTTTCTTCTGATATTGAATATTTTATAACAATACCTTTATTCGTTTTTTACTAGTTTCGTTCGTTATAAACTGTCAGTAGATTCCTCCCTTGGAAAATAATATTACAGCCAAATAATCATGTCTGTCTACTCATCTCTTACTGAACCTCTCTCATTTACCTTTGTGTCAATTGATATTATGGGTTACAGAGTCACTGCACTTGGAGTATTTTGTCAAAACGTGCATATTTCTAACTTTTTTCAGCTTTGTAAACAATGACGGTTTTGTCTGTACCGATTTCTGTGCTTCGCTGTCATATACGTATACTGACTGAAAACAAATTTATCGTATATCGAAAATAAAAACAACAGAATAGCACCCTGATGCACGTTTCCAGCCCAAGCCCGAAGAAGACGAGAACAAGGCGAAAGAAAGAAGGTGGCTGGGCCTTAACCAAAAGAGGAGAGAAAAGCCATAGATGTCAGGGAAAACAGAAGAAGGGAGATCATTCCGACGTCTGCAGAGGAGGGAGGGAGAAACGATTAAATTGTAATAAATCAATACTTCTAGTAGCTTTCGACCATCAGCAATTATGTAGATTTCTGTAAAAGAAAACTATTGTGCCGACTTTGCCAACCAGTCCGCCCCCAGATCTTGAAATCTAGTGAGGCTAGAGGGCTGCAAATTGGTATGTTGATCATCCACCCTCCAATCTTCAAACGTACCAAATTGCAGTCCTCTAGCCTCAGTCTTATTTATTTTATTTATAGGTTAGAGTTAATCATAATCGTACTTCTGGCAGCGTTATAGGTACCGACAACATAGGCCACCACCGGGTCGTGACTGAGGCAACCCCCGTTTCTTCTGCGCATTTTTCACTTCCTTTCTCACGCAACTATATTTTTGTTTTGCCAGAAGGAAAACTCAAGAAATAAAGCTAAGGTCATTCAGAAATATTACGCAGTATAGCGGTCACACACACACACACAAACGCTCTGTAACGGATTGCCTTTATACTTTCATCAAAACCTGGATGTAATTGTTCGATGCCATTTAATGAAAGACATCCACCTACACCCACGCGTAAATGGATGCCTGAGGCCAGTCTGCTTATTCTATTGATTTAGGTGTCACCTTTTCCCCTTAGAGCGAAAAATATTTCGACATTTATAGAACGGCATCAGGCAGGATTACTTCCCTAAAGGCGTGATTATTATTATCTTCTAGAACAGGTGAATAAACAGAACGTTCTTTCTCACCACCCCACGCAATAAGGTGACGTCAGAAACCACGATAACGTCACAGGAACCACGTGACTTCACTACGGCGATGACATCGAAAAGCAGAGCTCTGAAGGAGTGAGTGATACTTCCAGAAGCGTTTAAAGGCTGGTTGTGATTCTGATGTCACTTCAAAACGAATGCGGACTGTGTAAGATTTTAGGGGAAAGGCGATAGATAAAGGGGGCGGGGGAGGGAGCTATGCACTGTTGGGGAGGAGGGGGGGAGCACGAGGACTTATTCCATGAGATGCTACCAAGACGTCATACCCACTGCAATGTCTTCACATGTACGTGCGCTCGAACGCACAGCATCACACTCTGACCTTTACATAAATCGTAAAGAATGAAAATAAAAGGTGGATGTCTATTTCAGATACAAATCAAATCTCTCTCTCTCTCTCTCTCTCTCTCTCTCTCTCTCTCTCTCTCTGTTAGTAAAAAGGATGAAAGGGGCTGCAGCTAAGGCCCAGAGGGACGATGCAAAAAAAACATTAGGCAGTGCCTACAGTGCACCGCGT
>NC_087215.1:15346257-15376246 GCF_015104395.2 Macrobrachium nipponense | reverse complement strand
ATCGAACAATTACATCCAGGTTTTGATGAAAGTATAAAAACAATCCATTATAAAACGTTTGTGTGTATGTGTGTGTGTGTTTGTGTGTGTGTGAACGCTATACTGCGTAATATTTCTGAATGACCTTAGCTTTATTTCTTGAGTTTTCCTTCTGGCAAAACAAAAATATAGTTGCGTGAGAAAGGAAGTAAAAAATGCGCAGAAGAAACGGTGGTTGCCTCAGCCACGGCCCGGTGGTGGCCTATGTTGTCGGTACCTATAACGCTGCCAGGAGTACGATTATGACTAACTTTAACCTATAAATAAAATAAATAAGACTGAGGCTAGAGGACTGCAATTTGGTACGTTTGAAGATTGGAGGGTGGATGATCAACATACCAAATTGCAGCCCTCTAGCCTCAGTAGATTTTAAGATCCAAGGGCGGACGGACAGGCAAAGCCGGCACAATAGTTTTCTTTGACAGAAATTTATATAATTACTGATGGTCGAGAGCCACTGGGAGAATTGATTTATTACAACTTAATCTATTCTCTCTCCTTCCTCTGCAAACGTCGGAATGATCTCCCTTCTTCTGTTTTCCCTGACACCCATGGCTTTTCTCTCCTCTGTTGGTTAAGGCCCAGCCACCTTCTTTCTTTCGCCTTCTTCTCGTCTTCTTCGGGCCTGGGCTGGAAACGTGCATCAGGGTGCCATTTACAATAAATTTGTTTTGAGTCAGTATTTAAGACAGCGCAGCACAGAAATCGGTACAAGCAAAACCGTCATTGTTTACAAAGCTGAAAAAAGTTAGAAATATGAACGTTTTGACAAAATACTCCAAGTGCAGTGACTCTGTAACCCTTAATATCAATTGACACAAAGGTAAATGAGAGAGGTTCAGGAAGAGATGAGTAGACAGACATGATTATTTGGCTGTAATATTATTTTCCAAGGGATGAATCTACTGACAGTTTATAACGAACGAAACTAGTAAAAACGAATAAAGGTATTGTTACAAAATATTCAATATCAGAGGAAAATTACTTTACTACATCCTGTCTCTGTCCACCCCACCCGCCCCCACTTCCCCGAAAATCCCTTTCCTCGCCGCTGTGGCTTATTCAGGCTCCGGTTATCGGAAACCGTTCAGGACAGCAGCGGTATCCGGCCAAAGTGGCTTTATAAATAGAGCGTTCGTGCCGAAGTTGTTCGGCGTTTGCTCATATGCAGCGCCCCCCTTTTTTTTTTTTTTTTTTTTTCTGTAACTTGTCATTTTCCCATTTGGTCGCCTTGCACGATTTCTCTTTGTTGATGTTTCGTTTGTTGATGGTGATGATGCTCTGTATTCATTGTTCAGAGAATAAGTTTTTTATAAGTTAATTATATCTACTGATTTTGATTAGGTTATTTTTATTGATTTATCATGAGTAATTTTTATTGTTATTTTGTCTTTTTTTATCAATTGTTCGTTTTTTTTTTACTTGATATTATAGATTTTATCAATACTGAATTATTTACTGAATTTATCTTATTTAGTGCTTACCCTTTTTTTGTTATTAATTCGGGAATGAGTTTTTTTTTCTACTTTTTCAGCATATGCGAGGTATATGAATGATGTTCGCTAATTAACGGGCTGTGTTAATAATAAGGAAGTATATGTGATTTTCATGTTTAATTTTAGTTTTTGTAGCATTGGTGAATTATTTGTTTATTAGCCATATAGGGTAGTCATTGCATTTGTTTGAAAACTTGAGAAGTATAAGCTAGGACCTGTTGAAATTTCAATAAATATAATGTTTTAAATCTTTTACCATGATCGATGAATCTGAATTTGGTGTAACCTAGGATAAAGGAAGAAATTATTGTACGTTTTGTAAGCATCGTCTGAATACAAGGACTAATTACACATTCAATTCTCGGCCGTTTTGGAAGGTTGGAATGACGCCCTTATGATATCTGTAGATTTTTGCGCCTCTTATCGGAAATCCATTATTGGCGAGTAGAGGAAATAAAAGCGTTGTTCTGTCGTTATTTTTGGCGTTACTCGAGTCACAGAAGGATGTCTTATTGGAGATCCAGGCAATAGTCTATGGGGGGAGCAACTGCGGGAAAATGGGCGTATCGATTTCCACAACAGTGACGATTCCGTTACAAAACCAAAGCTGTCAATCAATTGCTCCCAGAATATCCGTGCCTCATTAACGAAGAAGGAGTGATGTCGTCCTTTGAAGTTTTTTTTCTTTTTTAATTCTTTTAACAGTATATACTGGACACGAATTGCTTTCCAGGAAGGAAACCATTGAGGCGAACTGGAACGAAAAAAGGGTACGGATAACGGCGGGTCACAAAAGACTAATTATTGTATCATGAAACAGTGTTGATATCCGAAGCGTAATTTAGACTGAACTTATTTTTTTTACGCAGTTTTTCATAGCTGTTAATTTGCCCCTTTTTAGAAAGACAAACCTGCTGGGATAATTTATAGAAGACATTTTAAGTTATATATATATTATATAATAATTATATTAGAAGATAATAACAATAAGGAAAGTCCGTCCATCTATAAGCATACTTGGCAGGGGCGTAAACTCTTGTTTGTTAGGTCTGTGGTTCGATCCCAACCCACCGCCTACCAGTCAACCCAGCTGTGAATAGGCATCAGCTAGGGTCAAAGAAAGGGCATGATGCCAACATCCATTTGCCTTGGGACTTGCAGGTAACAGGGTATGGGTTTATATATATATATATTATATATATATATATATATATATATATATATATATATATATATGTGTGTGTGTGTGTGTGGTGTGTGTGTGTGTGTGTGTGTTTGTGCATACGTTACATGAAGTAGAATTATGTAAACATATCTCTCGACTACACGTATTTTCCTAGAATTTATTCCATTAAAAACCTAAAGAGAATGGGAAGCAAACTTCTGTTCCTTCAGCTCCTGAAGAGCGAGGACATGTCCGATCAGGATTACCTGTAATTGAAGGGGAAGCAGAAAAAGAAAACCTCCTGAGTCGACTTGAAAGGACCGCCCTAAATAGCTAAGAATCCTCTGGGGGTCGGGTGGGGGGGGGGGGGGGTGCTCGGGGGTGGGCGTAAAGTAGTCTCATTGACTTCCTCATTTCTTTTATCCGGTGGTTACGTAGTGGGTGGTTAACTTTTTTTTTTTTTCTTGAGGAAGTAAATTCTCTTATTTTTTCGTTGTTTTTTTTTTTTTTTCATGAAGTGGGTAACGTTTGTCAGAAGAAAAGAAATTTTATTTATATTGAGGCTGGTGAATTTTGTTGGTCAGTATCTTAACCAGCTGTATAGCTTAGGTTTCGTAAATCGTGGATTGTTTAAGCTACTACTACTACTACTACTACTACTACTACTACTACTCTACTACTACTACTACTACTAATAATAATAATATAATAATAATAATAATATATTTATTATAACGTGTTTTGAATATTGCCCACATTTTGTCACGATCATTTAGTTATATGTTCTTGGAAAATTGTGAGTCATTTTAATTCGACTGATTAAAGCTCTTACCAATATTCTTGCATCGAGAGAAGAGATAAGCATTACGTATGAAAATAAAAAACAAATCCTGTGTTTTAGACTGATTTTTAGAAAAGAATCATTCTACGATCATTGTAAAAAAGAAAAAAAAAATGACGCCAAGACGGCTGCAACATCATATACAGCTTCATCTTTAGTGAAGAATTTTATCCCGGTTATCGTACAGCGGGCAACCATCGGCGAAACGTTGCTAAGGGTGACGTTGGAATAACATTGACGTTTGTTATCGTACGAAGCAGCATCGATATTCATTCGTCGAGAGCATGACGGTGATAGATTAGAACAATACAAAAAAGCTAGCTATAATTTCTGTTGAGCGATTTTTTATTTATTTATTTATTTATTTTTCTATTCATTTATTTATTTATTTAGGATACTCCAATGACAGTAATAAACACTTGTGTCAGTTTTGTCACAAATTCAGGTGATATTCAGTCAGATTCATCTGCCCATTCAACGGTAGACTGCTGTATTCACATATCACTATTGCTCAGTAGAACCCTTCTCATTAGATACAACAGTGATTCAGACACTTCTTGTAATACGATGCAATCCTATTCATTTAACCTTCCACATTCTCATTCAAATAACATACAGTCGCTTGCTCGTAAGCATCCCGGTAGCATAATCCCATTTGAATCCCCCCCCCCCCCCCCCCCCCCCCCCCCCCCCCCCCCCCCCCCGCCACCCCGACACACCATTCATTCTGATAATACCCACCCCGATATTATTAAATCTTATTATTAAAAATATTACTGAAAAATGGCCACCCTATTCATTCGTCTCGTCCGATAATATTCTGGTTCCTTTAACATTTTTCTTTGCTGAGTACAGGACTTCATCATATGCAGTTTTCCCATAAACTTCATTCATTTTGTAGATGAAAATATTCCCTCTCTATTGTCGTTTCAGGAGAAATACAGTTTTTTGAGCGGTTTTTAAAAAAAGGTCATCCAATATTCCATCCCACCTGGGGACCGCTTTCGAAGCAATACTCTCACTTACACAATCAATCAGTCCTTCCCTTAACATTTTTTAATTTTTCTTTATTTCGAAGTGACGTTAGTGATTAGTGGTAACGTCAGCCCCCCACCCCCCCTTTTTTTTATCTTTCATTGTTTAGTGGATGCTTTTATTATGATGTATATGGAAACTTTGAATATAGTTTTGTGCTTCTGGTATAACAACTTTTAGTTTTCCTTTTAGGTTAGGTACCTACAGCGATCGCACCAACTTCTTGGCGGTTGAAAATTTGTACTTCTTTATAGCATTCATACTTCTTTTGTTTTTGTTCGTTCTTTTCATTTGAATCGGTGTATTTTATCTAATGAATAATCTGAGAGATTCTGCTCATTTATTTTATTGTAGTTGTTAATGGATTTTAAATCATTTTTATTATCTATAATTATATTTTTATGTCGCAGATATAATTGTTAGAGAAAGCAGTATTTAGGATTTGTATTTCAGCAGTATATCCTTTTCGAGAAAACAATATGTCATGGGCTTTTAAAAGCGCCTCAGTGTCGTGGTCGGTTTGGTCTTGGCCTGCCACCTCGGTGGCAGCGAGTTCGATTCTCTGGCATTCCATTGAGGGGTGCGAGATGTGTATTTCTAATGATAAAAGTTCACTCTCGACGTGGTTCGGAAGTCACGTAAAGCCGTTGGTCCCGTTGCTGAATAACCACTGGTTCCATGCAACGTAAATACACCATACAAACAAACAAACAAACAAACATAGGCTTTTTAAATCCAAACGTAACCTTCCTTGAAAAGCCTGAAAGGTCTACTGCTTCCTTCGTATTAATCCCACCGCTTATCCTTCCCTTTGCTCATTTCGTGTTTTCCTTCAGCCTGGGCTATAGATTAACTTTCCTATGGGTCCTTGATTTTGAAAATAAATTAATAATAGCACAAAAATGACAACAAAGCCATCGAGCGCTTAGAATGAAAAAAAAGGGGGGCTTATTTTTGAAAGAGCCCGACAAACGTCCACCTCATTTCAATAACAGTTATAGCCTTCGAATAATATATTTCAGTGTCATCCCGGGATATCTGTAGGCTTCGTTTCAATGGGAGCTTTTCATACGTATTTGCTCTTACGAAAGGCGCCCACTCGGACGAGCAAAAATAGAAGGACGCAATTCAAACGACTAACAGAAGCCGCGGCGCGAAAGAGAAAGCATTTAAACGCGGGAGAAGGATCTCTCATTGTCATGGCAACCGTGAATGTATGTTGATGTGCAACGTAAAACTCCAGTAATTGTATTTAGAGGAAACGTTCTGTAGTTTTGTTGTGAAGTAACTCCGGATCTTCCGTAGAGGTTATTTACCCTAAGTTAGGAGGATACGAGGAGAAAGTAGCGTTGATTACATAGGGAGAGACAAAAACCACATCTGAGGGAGAATGACCAATGTTGTTACAGGCGCGAATGTCTCTTTGAAAATAAATGTGACGATACAGAAGTGAAGAAGATCCGTCAGCGATGCAGTTGTAAATCTATCATGAGAATATCATAAATAGCTTTCTTCTTGCCAGTGATAAATTAGCTACGTAAAACCACATTAAGCTGTTAGATTTATTATATTCCCATAAAAGTATGACAGTACGAAATTTAAACGCTAGAATTATATACATGAGAGCATTAGTGTGGTGCCACTAGTAGTTTTGTATTGTCAACTGTGCCTTGAATTGCGCGCGCTCACGTGTGTGCGTGTGTGTGTGCATTATGTATATATATATATATATATATATATATATATATATATATATATATATATATATATATAGATACATATATATATATATATATATATATATATATATATATATATATATATATATAGATATATATATAATAAAATTTAACGCATTTTAACATTATCTTTTACTTCTCTTATACTAGAGTAAAGACGGTCTCTGGAACTTTTAATGAGTCTGTTTTCTGATGAATAATTCCTGAATAATTGATGGTATAAGATGTCAAAAGCCTCATTTGAATATCTAATTATGAATTAGGCACAACGGAACCCAGGGATCTCCTTGGCGTATTAAAGTCTTTTCAACGTGTATCGTTTCTCAAGAGCTGACTATGCATCATTGATGAGCAACATTTTATAAAGAAGATTCCCGAAGTCACAGGAATTAAGCAGACGCCTTCGGTAAGAAATTCACCGCCCACGCGTCCTGTGAATGACAGGCTGAAGTGAACGTTCTAAGTTTTTCTTTTTGTTATCAGATTGTTGTCAAAATAACCGCCGCCAGTTCGATCTTTAATATTGGGCAGCGAATTCGTCCTTACTCATCCTTGAGTTTATTGACGGATCAATATTGTCGAGTCATATATTAAAATTATTGTCAAGCTTGTATAATTCCATTTAGATATTCATCTCCAACTTTGGGCCATATTTAAAAATCCACGTTGAGTCACCCGTTATTTATTGCTTTCATGTGATTGGTGGAATAGAGAGCTTCATCGAAGTATATAGAATGACATATTCGTCTCATTAGTTATTGATGTTAAGATGACAGTTATCGATATTCATCACAGTAACGCATATATTAAGATACATAAAATTTTCTATTTACAGGTTTTTTTTTTTTTTTTTTTTTTTTTTTTTTTTTTACTACACCACGTTAACCAATGAGAAGCAAGGTAGATCGATATCGGCTGTCGATATTCAACGTCACCTGCATTAAAACAAGAATACTTACAGAATATCTATGGAATCCTTCTTATTCGAACGCGTAAAGATGTTGCTTTGTGATACAGCTAATGAATTTTACCCTATAGAAGTTACATAAAAAGGCATCGGGTTGAGCTCTCTCTCTCTCTCTCTCTCTCTCATCTCTCTCTCTCTCTCTCTCTCTCTCTCTCTCTCTTCGGTAAAGTCCTCTTTGCATTCAATTGCATTCTGGTTCTGGAAGATGATATAGAACTCTCTCTCTCTCTCCCTCCCTCTCGCTCTCTCTCTCTCTCTCACTCTCTCTCTCTCTCTTCGCTTTTTCACATGTTATATTTATAACATTTTCGTGAGGGGAAAATCTTACGCGCGTCCAGAGTAAGCAGGAGGTCAGATCATGCATTGTTCATATACCACTCATATATTTATTCATTCAGATTTCAACCTCCATCTCCACTCATCCCACCAAACGCGAAGAACAAAGGCGGACGGACCGGCAATTAAAGGAAAACAGTGGAGCTCTTTTATCGGTAATGTGTCAAGTATTAAACAGACTTATTTCCTCGCAATTACTGGAATCTTTTTAACTGGAAAAGAGTATGCAGGGATACGCACTAATATAGCTTTCTCTCTCTGCAACGTCCGTCATTTGTTCATTTTTGCTTTCGTATTGTGATGGGGATTTAGAGAGAGAGAGAGAGAGAGAGAGAGAGAGAGAGAGAGAGAGAGAGAGATAAAAAAAACTCCAAATCAGTTTGTATATATATAATTTATATATATATATATATATATATATATTATATATCTATATATATATATATATACATATGTATAATTGTCTGATTATACATGTAGACAGCTCAACTTGGCCACGCCCCCTTTATGACTGTCTGAATTTATAGAAGTCTAAGCATATTCAGCTCGGCCACGCCCCCTTTATAATTGTCTGATTCACTTGTACAGGTAGACAGCTCATCTTTGGCCCACCCCCTTGATAGCTGTCTGAATTAATGTTTAAACAGGAAATTAAGTAAAATAGCCTGAACTGTCAATTATTCACTGATTTTTTCCCAAATACTTTCATTGACACTCCCGCATTCCATGGAAAGAAAATCAACATAAAGACCTTCGAACTTAGTTATTTTACTTCAACAGAGCACAGCACGCAGCATACAAACAGGAACGTGAATTGGAGCACAAATAAAAAAAAAAAAAAAATAAACATTTTTCACTTTCGCCAGTACCCACCACAGACAGCCCTGGTGTTTGTTTTCAAATGGCGAATTGTAAAATTTGATAACTTTCCACTCAAGAGGAACAATAACAGAAATATTACGGCGAATTGGCTGACATTGTTGTAGTATTTTCTGAAGTGAATAAAGTTTTTTGGGGCTGTTACTGATTTTGGTGGTAAATATGTTTTTTATTATTATTATTATTATTATTATTATTATTATTATTATTATTATTATTATTATTATTATTATTAATTTATATATTCACAGGAATGGACGATCCATTACTCTTCCAAACGTGTATTATGAACGATGATCTCAAGTTCACGGGAAAAGCCAAGAGTTATGCATTACAGGAAGAGGCTCATGCAGCGGAATTGAGCTGAGTCCTCATATATCTAATTTTGGCCTTTGTTGTGCTGTTATGCCACGTATCCCAAAAGAGATTCTCAAGGTTCTGTTATTGATGATTTTTCTGTTCTGTTATTTCCGTTGATTGTCGTCTTGTTTATATTCTTTCATTCATCTTTTAATTACATCTCGTTCATTGTCTATAGTTTTCGATTTACCGTTTGCCGGGATTGAGTGTTAGACATTACATCATAGTTTGTGTGCATGGTATGGGTACCCTATAATGTTAGTTATCAGTTCTAAATGGTTGGTGCGTTCGTGATGTGGTCATTGTTAATCCGCATATATAACAGATTCAGCGGAAATCTAATCATTCTGAGAAAGTGAATCATGATTTTATTGTTGGTCCTGTGAAGAAATTGAGCAAAAAATATTTATTTATTACAAAAGGAAATCCAATCCTATCAAACGTATTTTAGTAAGAGCAACTAAAAATATGTACTACCCTTTTATATTATAAACATAGTTGCTATTATAAAAAAAATGCCATTGTGGTAGAAGATTTTTGTCTCTGCCTATCAGATATACCACTAACGTTAAAATATTGCAAATTTTAGTTGCGTTGACCAATCTCCGTCCTGCTTCCTTATGTATGTTAGGCATTCATTGACCCTACGGCGTCTTTCGAAGACTTTTTCAAGTCTCTTTCTTTTATGGGCCTCAAAGTTCATTCTCAACGAAGGTTGTTGTCGCTTCACCGTGTCACCTACATCGAAGGTTCCCCGTCAGCTGATTTTTCTTTCAAATGTAACACCCCCCCCCCCCCCTTAACGAATTTTCCCTGCGAGAGCCGGTTTGTATTTGAAGCGAATTTCCCCCTAACGTTCGTTTCCGTTTCAGCCGGAACTCAATTAGTCTTCGTAGAAGACCTCGTCATAAGGGTTTGATTTTTTACTAGACCGATACACTATTATGAATTTCGCGCGAACTAGTATGGATGCATGCACGTGCAAGAGCCCCAAGCAAGAAGGTCCACGTTTGAGATTGGAAACAAACCAGAATATTCGATTAGCGCTGGACCTCAGGTGTGATTTTAGAAAGTTGTGAGAAATAAGTGTTACTAAGCTCAGCATTTGTTCAGTTTACTCCTGCATTGATCTCTCTCTCTCTCTCTCTCTCACAAGACAACTCTCTTTCTCTCTCTCTCTCTCTCTCTCTTACAAAACAAAAACCTGAAATTCCTCAGTTCAAACAAGATCCTGTTAACGTGACAAGGACGTGACCGAGAATGAAGAAGAAAATGAGAGAGGAGAAATAATAAGCGGAAGGTGAGAGAAGCAGAGAAGAAGTGTGAAATACCGCCTTTCCCACCGCTGTCCTAAACCTGCCACGCTTCCACAGGGTGGCTTAAGCCAGACTCAAGTTTCCATTATGAAGAGATAAGATGTTTTTTCCCTTCACACTTACGAAACCTTTCATGTGACGGCGCTGTGTCACAATTCCTGCGGCTGAGGCGCTTCAGGGATTACGAGACGTCGAGGTGAAAGAAGTTAATAAATAAATGAATTAAATTAAATTCAAGAAAACCCGTTTTGAACTATTGAGTCAAAGCCGCGAGGGCATTCGTATCTTGCTTTGTCAAAAACCTAAATTTGTATTTTCGCTATTATTATTATAAAGGTGTCTTTACATGGTCTTTTCTCTGTGGGGATTGTGGGGGGAGGGGGGGTTGTTTAGTGCCGTCAGTGCACCTCACGCGGTGCACTATAGTCATTACGTAAAGGTTCTTTGCGACGTCCCTTCGAACCCTCAGCTGCAACCCCTTTTGTTCCGTTTACTGTGCCTTATTTCATATTCTCTTTCCTTCATCTTGCTATCCACCCTCTCTAACTATTGTTTCATAGTGGAACTGCTTTGAGGTTTTCATCCTAATTAAACACTCATTAAATACGACAAACTGGTGAGGCCAAGAAGTATTATTTCTCCCGCGCAATTTGACTCTGACTGACCCCGAGGAATCAGGAGGTCGACTCAGTACTATGCAGATGGAGGCAGCAGCTGACTGTTCGGTCCAGTCCTTCTCGGAAGCTCTCGGTAATTACTATTGCCCACTTTGCCTCTGGACTGCCCTTCTCCCACTGCGTCAAATGTGACATCTTGAAGATTGGGTTATTTGCACTGAATATGCCAGTTGATTGCATCATTTCCATTTCATTGATGTCGACAATCGGCCGCCAGTCCCCCGACTGTGAAGTAGGAGGAATATCTAATAATCAATAATGCAAAAGCCTCGATGAAAAGATGGTGAGAGTGTAATATATTGCCTGACTGATTCCATCAGTCTATCTTCATTCCGGTGTACTGATATAAGGTTTAGAGATTTATATTCTCCCTCACACAACTTGTCTGTGCTATCGAAGAAAATTCTGGCCATTTTGTTCGTGGTAACCCTTGTTTTCATATTAAAGATATTAGTATTTGTAAGGCGTTTTTTTTTTGGCAAAGTTGCGAAGGCAAATTGTGGTAACAGGTGTTGATAGTGTAAGGAAAGAAAAAAGCATATAAATAGGATAGTACATTGGAAGATTTAAAGTTTAATGATGATAATGATGATAATTAATTATATAGGTACAAAAAAAACATTTTTTGTAACCTATATAATTTAATATTTCTGGTGGAAGAGTAATGTATTCATTTAGGAGCAAAAGTATGTCAGATATTATGGTAAGAAAATACCTTGAAAGAAGCGAACCTTATTAGAATATCGAAGAAAGACCTGTCGATAAAAAAACTGGATTGTTTACGACGTCTTGTTGTTATGAAGCGTTATTTCGCTGTCATTTGTTATATGCTTTGTAATTCATTTAGTTATTTTTGTTCTCATGCGCAACGGACGGTAAACTGTAAATTATATTGAAAATTAGTAATTATCATTAAATAACCTGTAAGTTAAAGACGCCTGAAAATCCTTAACTGGCCACTCTTGTCAGAAGTCTTCCAAGGGCCAGTGGCGAGGGTTCCTCGTCCCGGACTGGACGACGTCATGTGTCACATGGAGTTTATTACATGTCGACTACACCTGTTACACTCACAGCAAAAAAAATAAATAAATAAAAGTATGTAGCTTTCAAACTGATTCCGCTAAAAGGTGATAAGTAGCCTGAGATGTGCGTGACATTCCTTTCGGGCCACCAAGTCAGAGGAAAGTCGTTTAAGAGAGAGAGAGAGAGAGAGAGAGAGAGAGAGAGAGTCATCATTTCAAACAGGACGCATCGCTAATGTGACATCTCCATCACCTTGAGCCAGATTCCGACGTTGTCATCTCCTTCATTAGTGTGACGGAGAGTGACTGATGGAGGTGACATTATTCTCATTCCCCCTCCCCCCATCCCCTCTTAATCCCCCCGAAAATAAGTTGGGGTGGGGTGGGTGGTATGGAGTGAAGTGATGTGTTTGTTTATGTCTCCCTTTTCAAGAGTGCCAGGAATGTTGCCAGAATTATAAATGACGTTTATTTTCTTGGGGTTGTTGTTCATTGTTTGTTTATGTTCGGAATGATCACTTCATTCATTTAAATTTCTTTAGTAACTTGGTTATTCTCTTAGTGTTTTACTGAAGTTTTTTTTCAGGCCTTCATACCGTTATTCCTTATTGGGAGTATGTTTTTAATTTGTTATCAGGTTCAATTTATTTGGTTCGTTTATGATTTTTAGTGAAGCTGAATATTATCCCAGAGATACAAATAACATTCTCTCTCTCTCTCTCTCTCTCTCTCTCTCTCTAAAGACAAATATAGAATATTTCTGTTATTCTCTATAAAAACGAAAAAGCCCCAACAGTCCATAGTCACATTGAAGGAACCATCCGAATTCTGAAGCCTCCAGATATTGGATATATATACATAATATAGGTAAGGAGGGAGGGGTGCCAAATAAGCCTAATGGTGACAAATGACGCAAACGCTACGTATTTGACGAGTCCCGGAGACCGTCTCCCGTTTGGGTGTCAAAAACAGATAGGACCGGTTTTTCTGTTCGGTTGGAGGTCGGGAATTTCATTCATATCAGCCGAGGGGGAAGTTGAGAGTTATCAAAACTGCATCGATTGATTCTTGCCTACAGAGCTGCGAAAGTTGGTATGATACTGATTCTGAATTTTTTATATCAAAATATTTCTGAAATTCTGAATCGCGTATACTAGACTCGAGGAAAGGTTCTCTCCCAATATAACCTCTTTAATAGGAAGGTAAATTTACTCTTTGACAAGAGATATGAATAGATTAATTAAAAAAATTATTCCTGCGTATAACATCCTCTTGCTATCTGTTTTGCTGTTTCGAACTTCCAATCCTCTGCTTTGAGGTTTTCCTCCTGTTACACCTTTCAAACCTTTTACTGTCAGTTTCTATTTCAGCGCTGAATGACCTCATAGGTCCCAGTGCTTGGCCTTTGGCCTAAACTTAATATTCAACTCTAGTAAGCAGCGACCTTCATTATCTCAGAAGACAGCTCCTACAGGCTGCCCCCTTCCCGTTATTTCCCTGCGCGGTTAACTCCGGTGATAAACTCACATCCCAGAGGAGCTCGTTGTGTCCCGTTTGTGTCATCAAAGTAGGGAAACTACCCTAGACGGGGGGAAATTACGACTAGGTGTAATTTTTCACCCGAATGAATTACGACCTTTGTAAAATCTCATGTAGGAGCAGAGATTTAAAGGACTTTGGGGAGTTGAGATAGAGGAAGGGGTATTTCGGGCGTATCAGGTTTCACAGTTAGACAGGGGATGCGTATACCCTCAATCTAAAAAAATAAATAAATAAATTATAAGTAAATAAAAAGAAAAATGAAAGAAACAGGACATCAACACCTTCCTTGGACCCCATACTTTTATGCTGGGTATTATCACCGCGTAACTTTGGCTGTCTCGTTACGTAGAATAGTCTACTTGGGTGGGATTTTCTAGCCGCCCAGGTAATGAATGCGGCCATTCCGCTAATGAAGCGCCCCTTTGATGGAAACACTTTCTCTACAGTTATATCTTGAGTATGGGATCCTTATGGAGTTTTATCGGGTGATTCATGATCACATTCCTGGCTTTGTTAGCGTGGGGAGAGAGAGAGAGGTACGTTGTTATAAATGTACATGTCGAATGGTTTTGTTTTACTAAAATTAACATTTCATAGCGTACTGATAACGATGATGAAGATTAAGGTATTGCTAATGTTATCACTCGGTTAATTAAATTTCAAGCTAACAGATATGCAGACATGTTGGTTTGAGCTTTATTTCCAAATTACATATTAGTTAATCATTAAAATAACTACCGTCCTATCCTTCCCGATAATAATGTCCTGTTATCCTGAACCATACTAGATTCGCACGTATTATTCTGAAAATAGTTCCGGTAATTCTAATGGTAACTTTTGTTGCTGCGTCCTAAGTCACTTTTCTGCCTTTCGAATAACTCCAGCAATAGGGCCAAGTCATACAGAGCGATACGGATGTTTCCCAGGACAAAAGGAAGATGAATTGCGCTTTTATTTATTTATTTTTTTTTTTCATCTGGAAGTTTGCGTTCGCATTCCATCCGTTCATTCTCAAACTCGGCCTTTGCTTCCTGAACGAAATCAGGTTTCTGAAAAAAATATAAATTTTCTTCTTTTCTTCCTATTCAGTTGTGACAGTTCAGACAACGTTTTTGTCCGTGTATTTTATTTTCCTATAGGTAGTATTGAAGTTGATAACGACGAATATTGCCATCGAGAAATTGTCATTTAAGTCTGGAATCAAATATCGGAGAGTTTCGCTTACGTGGAGTGAATATCATAAATGTTATTTCGTATCTCTTTTTATAAGAATAACTTGATAGAGCCAAAGCTTTACGCCAAGAGTTTGAGGTACCCATTGAAAGATATTACTTAATATCTTTAAAATCACGCCCTTATGTAATACGCACAGTAGTAGAATAGCGTACTTATGTCTTAGCCATACATCTTGATTTTTATCCTGCGATCGTTTCACCAGAATACTCCCACCCCCCCTCCCCACCCGCGACTCTTTCGGACGTTGATTCGCCAGCGAATTTATTCTGTAGAGGATTAGGCTTAGCCAACGAAATATTTGAGAAAGTGTGGTGGAGAGGAGGAGGACTGGCTTTGATAAAAAAAATTTTCTTATTATAGAAATCTCATAATCACAATGAGGTTTCTCGTTTGCAAATGAGAAGTGACAATGCTAATTACATACATTCGGCTTTAATTTAGTTACAAGAACAAAGTAAAAAAAAAAAAAAAAAAATGAGGAAATTAATTGCCATCTTGGAGACGACTTGGAAATTGAACATTAGTTGGAGGATTTTATAAATATGAAAAACAAGGTGTCACGAACATGGCCAAATCGGAAATTTGAAACAAAAAGTAACAAGCAAAATAATGGGACTTTTAAGAAGCAGAAAAGGGAGCCAGGAGCAATATTTATAGGCAGAGCCCGACAATCAGAATATTCGAGTGAGTATTAGTCTGCTGGAAATAAGTTTCAGTATTAGGAAAAGGATGCAACATTCAGGTGTGGAAGTTTTCCCGTTGTGGACGTTGTGTGGCTTGGCTGCAGTGCTCTCTATATTATTACTTTTTATCAATTAGCCCTTAAATACGAGACATTTGAACATCCCCTACAATATTCACAGGAAATACATCAGACATTTACAGAAATTAGAAAGAGGAACTATTTTACAAAATGATATTGGTATTATGTCATTTTGTATAAAGAGAATGGGTATAATTCTTCAGAATTTCCAAAAAAACAAAAAGCAAAAAATTTTCAGATTGAAAATTTTTTTTAATCATCAGGATTTTAATGCCAAAAATAAAAAAGAGAATTTATTGAAAAGAGAATTAAATAAATACAACGCCAATATTATGAGGGGAAAAAAACCAACAGGTCTTACCACAAACATAGCAACCCATCTTTTGCTCCCAAAAAGAGTTGGGCGGAGGAATTCCATCAGAAGCTTCCCTTTTTTTTATCCCTTTTATTGAATGGAGAGGAAAGGGAGGAGGAGGAGGAAGAAGAAGAGGAGGGGTCTGTGGTCATTACACGCCATTAATCATTACTGGAGAGATCCCCTCGAGGAGGAGGAGGAGGAGGAGGTTCCTCCTTAGAGCAAAGCCTTCCAGCTTCCGGGTAAAGACTCGTCTGAGACTCTGTAAACAGGTTTCAAGCCCCATTTGGTAGGTGCCCTTCCCTATGGGGTAGATAGGGAAGATTGAGGGGAAGGAAAGAAGGAAGTACGAAGAAGATCGATAGTAAAGATAGCAGCAGATAAAGAAGACGAATGTTGAAAAAAGAATTGCCACTACCTAGAAATCTCTAGGAGGAAGAGATAATCCCCAATAGATAAAGTATTTAAAAGATGAAAAAAATGGCATAGACAAGGATAGTGGAGGAAGATGTGCAGGAAGGTGGAACTAAAGGAAGAAATATCTTTTCGTGGAACAGCTCATTAGCAGAAAGGTGGTGGGGAGCAGGATTAGACTGAAACTAACTGTTTGGGTATTGATGTTAGTTGTATGTTTCTGGAAGAGATAAATGATTTTATTCTCCTGACTAAACTGAAATTGCTTGAAGTGGTTTGTTTGTTTTTCCTAAGAACCGTCACTAGGATCTCAACCATTTCCTCAAAATATTCCTCTTGGATACTTGATAATGAGGACTGGTTGTCCTTGAAAAGCTACTCATATTTTTCGAATAAATAACTCCCTTAGATACCATCCAGTTTTTTCATGAGGTCCCTTCTAGTAATATATATATATATTATTATATATATTCTATACAATATATATATATATATATATATATATATATATATATATATTATAGATAATATATATAAAAGATATATATAGAAATATATATATATATTCAATATATATATATATTATCTATATATATATATATATATATATATATATATAATTTATATATATATATATAATATATATATATATATTCTCAGTAGATAAGGCAGCATCACCTACTACAGTTGTGCATATCATGGAATTCTTTCCAGAATGACTCCATCACTCTGGCCCTTCAGTAATCTGATGGATACCTATTGCCCGTTATCGCTTTTCGCTTCATGAAATATTCGTCAAAAGCTTTTCGATTTATTTTGTGATTTCCCAGTCGACGGATTCATCTTTCTTTCATTGCGATATTTTCATCGGAGTGGATGAGTGGAGTAAATGATGCCAGCCGCTTTTATTCGAAACTGGGGGGATTTGATATCTAGTTAATGCCGGGCAGGTTGCATATAGAATCGAAAAATTTTGGAATTTATTTTATTTTGTAAAATGGTATCTAAACAAAAAATGCATATTTTAGTCTTAGTATGCATTAAGCTATAAATGTCCTGTAATATCCAATTCGCACTACCTCGGAATTAATATATTTCCGTGTATGTTAACCGAAGGGGAATTTTTTTTTAGTTGATAATAATTTCCGCCTCTCGTGGATTCGAACCAGCGCACAGAGGAGAAATCAGGGCTTTAGTGACTTTAAACACCAACCCTACCTGTTGTGTATTGGGATGTAAATATTGTTGACAATGTATTTTTTAAATAGTTTTCTCATGCGTACTGGAAGCTTCGTAAGTAGAGGGGATAATGATGAAAGGGATGTGGAGAAACACCTTTCAAACCCTTTGTTATTGCCAGTTTCCGTTTCAGCGCTGAATGACCTCATAGGTCCCAGTGCTTGGCCTTTGGACTAAATTCTATATTCAGTTCAGTTCAATCCGAAACTTCCTTACTTGGGTACAAATTCCGTATCAGGGCTTACTACCTTATGTTCTTCCAAAGGCTAAACGGATATACAAATGTGTGTCAATACCATAAAAAAAAAAAAAAAAAAAAAAAATGACGCGCTAATGAAAATAAAGGAGAGTAATAGAGATGGCAGAAACTAAGGAAGATAGGAGTAAGAGGCAAATTCCAAAGCTGGGATGAGCCCTACAATACAGCATAGTTTTGTTGTTTCTGTGATTGTAAATCAATGTAAAATAATGTTTACAATTTAAACGAAAGGAAATATATCGTAATAATGAATAATTTTTACACAAATTCATGAATAACTGTCATCTGCAATTACTGGCTGCCCTCTTGAAGTTATGATAATTATAAGTACCCTAATTTCCTCACCAACTTCTTTATAATTACCTCCTAAGCTATTATGCATCATCTGTTTTCCATTAGTTCACAGTTTCACCTTTAAGAGGATTCTGTCGTTCCCTTATACGTCCCCTACAAGCCTTCTTCTTTGTCGTAATCTCCCCCACCCCATCCCCCGCCCCAGGCCCTCGAATCCCCTTCTGCGTCACAATCAATCAAAGACTTTTCTTCATTTCTTTTATGTGACCCGAGACACGGCTGACAACCCTTCCTTTGTGAAGGGAAAACTCTTTCCTGGCTGTGTGTCTTTTGTTGTTGGTGTTCGAGGGCTCTGGGTGGTGGGGGAGGGGGAGGAGGTTGAGTTGGGGTTAAAGGGGACACTATAACATCCCCCAGGCTCCATCCATACTTCGTCATCTGATGAACAAATTTTTTTTTTTTTCCTCAAGCTATTGGTTTTTCCTTCCTTCATCTTTCCGAGGTCGAACACTTCATTGTGGGTCGTGAGAAGAGGCCAGTTCATCCGTCTGACAAATGATGAAGATGATGAGGGAACAAGATACAGAGGGCGATAATTCTCTCGAATTGTTCCTTTTTTTTCGTCACAGAAGTATGATTTTTGTTTTATTTCATCTGAACCGGAAGTGTTTATGAATTAAATCTTTTCTTTGTTTTTTTTAATCATATACATTTTTTTCTTTAGGATTTTCATTGATTTTTGAATTTAGGTTGAGAGTGTTATGAAAAATTATGGTATTTTTATAATCAATGAAATTATTTTTATTATATCATTCAACACTAAAAAGACTAAAGAAATTGAAATTTTAATCTCTACCATTGATGCTTTGGCATTTCTTATAAATATATTGTTGTTTTCTTTTTTAAGTATCATTGTCGTTAACTGGAGGCTTTTAACATTGCCTTTGACATTCATCAAAATTACTATTATTGTTATTTTTAGCAGTAGCAGAACTGAAGATTTTCAATTCCATTATCATCATTCTCCATTAGGATAAGATTCCGCTGTTATTTTGCCACTTACACTTTTAAATACTTTCCGTCTCCTTTTTGTTGTATAATCGATTGTGGGGGAAAGTTTTAATACTTTGGCTCGGAATGTATGTAAGGAATACGAAACAATTCTTTATCGGAGAGATTCCAAACCTATTCTTTGTGTTTAGCTCTCGTTTCATTGCTTCCCTTTGTCTATGCGCATTCGATAGGTGGAAGAAATCATCTCAATACTGACTGCTCTTCGTATTGACTTTATTGTAATGTTTTCTTGTCCATGATGGTTGGAATTTGTTTTCGTAACCTGTCTTGCTAATAGCAGGTATGACTCGGTTTCGTTTCGTTTGTATATCATATTTGAATTCATTTTCGCGAACGATGTTGTTGTTTATATTTTCTCTTCTCGTTTTCTTGGTTTTTATCTGTATGGAAGTGCTGGAACTGATGCAACGATTTTTAACTTCATTTGTGTTTAGTTAATATTTATCTGTAATTGTGCCAGTAGTTTTCCAGTTTAATATAAGAGTATTCATGATTTTATTCCATTGATAATGGTACGTGTCTATTTTACGGTGTGTGAGCACTCACACACACACAGATACACACAAACACACACATATATATAAAGATGTTTATGCAGTTTATGAAGACATTGTCTACTGCTCACTTTTAGCGACGCACTGTAGACAGTACTAAACACTCTTGGTTCCCAGCTGCACTTCTGTCTGCCGCATATTGTCCATCCTTTCCCTTTGGTCTCTTCTTAGTCATCATTTGAAACTACAATAAAAAACAGCAATAACTATTTTTGCTTATCGAGAACAAAGGCTTAGACGATTAACATCAACTCGCGTCAGATAAAAAAATAAAGTTTCAAAAACTGAAAGCAAATAAATAACTGAGTAAAAACAGGTCATTTGCTTTCGAAAACGTCGTTGGCCCTTTAATGAACCACCTGTGAAAAGTGGATGAAAAAAAGCTCTGTTATTTTTCTGATGCTTCCTGAATAGACTGCCAATCTCTCGATTTGTATTCAAGTGATATTGTAACGTCCTCTAAAAAAATGACGCATACTCACAATTTTTTTTATTGTTTCTTCCTAAAAGAACTATTTTGCAGTTCGATTCCTTTCGTTTATGCATCATAAATTATCCGTTGTGAATGTTTGTAATCTTGTTTCTAAATAAAGTCAATCAGTTGTCGATTATAATTATTTGTTGAAATTGCCGAGATGTTGGATTTTACGCTCTCTCTCTCTCTCTCTCTCTCTCCTCTCTCTCTCTCTCTCTCTCTCTCTGTATTTTTTTTATGCGATTCTCTCGTTGGCATTTCTATTGGCCTGTTCACTAACATGTCCCCAGTTAAACAAAATAAAAGAGGGGTATAGATGCTAGCAGAAATGAAAATGTGTTTTATCCTTTTGTTTCATTTCGTGAATTTTTCCTTTAGACACACACATACACACACACACACACACGCACACACACACACACACACACACACACACATATATATATATATATATATATATATATATATATTATATATATATATATATATATAGATATATATATATGTATATTTATATTTTTTTTTTTTTTGCGTGTACGTACACCATGTTATGCATGCCTCGCGTTTGTCAGCTTGGAAGTCATGGATGAAATGCCACAAAAACTAACTTAGAAAAATCAAAAGAAAAAAGGACGAAACGGCCACCCTTTTGAATTTAAAGCTCCGTTGCCCCCGACATCGTGTCCTGGAGGGGCTGAATAATTGTTCTGGAATGATGTACACATGTCCCTTCCCCCCGGATGCGCCTTTTCCAGGTTGGTATAAATCTCTCTCTCTCTCTTCTCTCTCTCTCTCTCTCTCTCTCTCTCTCTCTCTCTCTCCTCTATATATATATATATATATATATAATATATATATTATATATAAGATAATATATATATATATATGTATATATATATATATTTTGTGGTGTAATATATAATTATATATATATCTTATTATTATATATATATAATATATATATTATATATTATATATATATATTCTATAGATACATATATATATATATATATATATTATATTTTTAATATATATAATATATATATATATTATATATATATATATATATATATATATATTCAATATCTATATATAGTACTCTTCGTTCTTTTTGCTTTTGCGGAAAGACTGTTTGTTTTTCCTTACGACCTGTCATTCGTAAGTATTTCTGGTTCCTTCCGTCTCCTATGTGATATCTTAGTAGAGTGGTGCTTCTTAAACTAAAGGAGATGATTCAAACAGATAAGTTGAAAAAGTATAACAACTTTATTCTGTAACTCCATAATAGGAGAGACAGTTTCGGTCGGAGACCGATATGTTTGATCGCTGGTAAAGAACTGAACTTCTAGAGCATCACGTCGATAGCGAAACATTAGCTATCTCAGCGATTCATATAAAACATTACGTAGTCCGCCGGCTCAGAAGTTACAAGTTTCCGGCGTAGTTTAACAGGTTCAACCGCTTCCCATGGAAGTTGTTGTGCAAAGTTATCAGTATGCAAAACGATGACATATCTAACAGATTTAAACCAGGCTACTGCAGACAGCGCATAGCGTAATCTAGATCTGCATTGGTCACGTAGGACCCTCCTAATGCCATGACCTCAGGTCATGGGTTTTTATTTACAGATAATGTAATTCTAAAAATGGTTTATTTTTTACATTAAGGCTCGGACAGCTACCATTCAAGCCTTGAATAACAAAAGTTTACTTTAAACATTGTTTCCTTAGGTATCGTGCTCGTAACATATGTTTAGGTTATAAACATAACAGTGATTAAAAAGGTTCTGTTACATAACCCTTTTTGACATATTCATAACAAAGATAAATGCATGGAAAATCTAGATCCATGTTTGGTAATAATAATGATTAGGTACCCAAAAATAATAAAAAGGTAAAAATCAAAAGATTAACATGTATACATGATTAATATGATAATAGGTAACCTGATTAAGAATAGTGGTTACTGACAGATTACAACATGATCATGGATAATTGTTAAAGAGTACTTGTCACTGTAATAGGTAAATATAATGGTACAGATTAATATATAGGGCTGGTATATTTTATTAGGTGCCCGAAAAATACCTAGAGATATTAATGTATAAGATTGGGCTATAATATTTTATTAGTGCCCGGGAGATACTTTAACTGTTCAAATGCAAAGGCGTGAGTCTTTCTTGTCCTACATTTTTGCCAGATACAGACCGCTTTTCACACACACACAATTCCAGACAATTTCCCTAGGCCACAAAACAAAATGGCCCAGTTTCAGGCGGCCCTAAACTCAAACGACTTGAGTTTACGGGTACGTCATCTGGACGGGACAATACGTTTTTTCCTTGTAGATCCTACTGTGTACGCCTCAGCCTACGCCAAGCAAAGATGTTGACGCGATAACCAATATGGCCGTCACGCTGAACACGGCCAGCAGAATGTAGTAACGAAGATTTCTCCACTGCATAAGTCGGTGACGCGTGGTTCATCTCAGCAGTTGCGTCAAACGATGAGCCACCCGCGCGTTGTATGGGAGAGGTAGTGATGGGATAATTGTAGACGCCCAATCCCAAGTATAGTTCGCAAAATACGCCTTCTCACGTATTATCGTGTTGACCCCCCTGACGGTGTAGTTTGTAGATGTTCCCCGTACAACCATCAGCTGCTACAAAGATTGGGGAATGGGCGGTGGTCCCATCCGGGCATACACGTGTGGAAACCGGCTTTGTCGTAACGGATCCAGGAGCCATTATTCATTCTGTGAATTGAATTTATTACTGTAAAAGGGATAAACCCCGTTCCCCAGACACCTTCGCTTGTATGAGAGAGAGAGCCGTTTAGCACTATGCCTAACTCACATGAATCCGTTGATATAGGATAGAATTCAAAAGAGTCAGCTGTACAAATTTTATTATTCATGGCTTCTGAACAGTGAGTGAGTTTATCTAAGTCTTTAATGACTGTAAATGATTTCCTATCAGAAGAAATCAGAACATGCCACGTCAAATTGGATATTACTGGACTTGAGTTATTCGTCATGAAAGTAGGAAACGGTGCTATTTTGTATGATTGCCAAGCATCGGAAGAATCAAAAGGTATAGTGATCATAATCCTGTAATTTTCAACGCTGACTGATATTAGGCTATAATAGAACTCTACTTTATGGGCGTCTAATAAAGGAATATAACCTAGTTTCTCCCGTCCGTTTTCCAAAGTTAACGTCAGATCTTTAATAGGCATGAGGTGTGGAGATAACACACCCTTTGTCGCTAACGTAATAGCTCTACATAATCTTTTGATTTTCTCAATAAAATGTGATATTTTCACACGGATATGATCTATTTTCGAACTATAGTAAGCTAACGTAGCCAGCAAATGTTGAACTTCCATAACCTGATCGATATTATTTGAATGTTCGTTTACTATACTCATTATTTGATTGATTGAAGATAACTGACTGCGAAGTTCAGACAAAGCTAATTCGGTTTCGTGTTGCAAAAACTCAATTCTTTTATTTTGATTATTTATCTTAAGGCGATTTGAAATTCCTAAGCCTAGATTCGCAACAGACCCTAATATGTTTAGTCCAGCCGAATAAGCGGGTTGCGGCGTTCGAGATTATTGTGCCGCACAGACCACCATCAGCAAGTCACGAGCAGTTCCTCTGCCTCGGCGGTTTTATTTTGTATGTCATAAGACAACATTTCGCGATGCTTAGGGTTTGAGCTAGCGAAATCTCTGAGTTAGCATGAAAATTACGTTGGTGCATTTCCTTGAGCGAAATGGCAAACCTCATCAGGTCATTCTTTAAGTTAAGGACGTCATCTTCAGGCAAAAATATGGCCTGCATATCCACTTCTATGACTATATTACTAACAATAACAGATTCATTTTTGAGAAATATATGTAATAACTCGTGTAAAAGAATAGGTTTACATACAAATATGATTAATTATATATATATATAATATATATAATATATATATATATATATAAATTATTATACAAGTTTCGTAAATACAACTATTTTTTCCCTCACTCCATCTACCTTTCTTTAGATTCTGATATGTGCCAATGGAACTATTCTTACATCAGTGGGTTTGGATACATTTTGACCCTAAATCTATTGGCCGTTAATATTTCTAAAATGTTAAACGGGCCTCAAACTTAGGTGTCAGTTTATATTTAAACCTTTACGTACGTATACTTGTATGTATACCTGATCGCCCACGGCATATGTTCTAGTTGGCTTAGCTATTTTATCATGATTTCTTTTCATTATTATTTTTGTGCTTCTTCTTCTAGATTCTTACGAAGTATATTATATCGACTTATGCTTGCATCCATAACATCCTTTAGAGGATTTGATAAATTAGTTGTAGGCGTTAGTACATGGAAAGGTGTTCTAGCTGGGATACTGCCGTACAGTGCCTCGTGCGGTGTCATTTTAATAGACCACATGATACAAGTGATTAAGTGTGCTTAGTACCTGCAGGTATGGCAATGTCCCAGTTGGGGTCTGCCCCCCCTAAGGTGGACCCTTAAAATGTTTAAAACCTTACGATTTGCCCTTTCCACTAGCCCATTAGACTCTGGGTGATAGATCATGGTATTGATTTCTTTATGCAAAGGAATTCGCACAAGGAGTTAAGGAAATGATTATTGAACTCCCGCCCGAGTCTGATAATGGTGGTGTGGAATTCCATGTTTACAAATGTAGCACTCGTAAAACTTTCTAGCGCACTCGACTGCGGTTTTTGATTTAAGCGCTATCAGTTTGTATATCGAGTCAAAGCATCTATGATTACTAGGAGGTGCTTATTTCCTCTGTCTGACTCGTAAAATCCTGTTAATAAATCTAAGTGTACTCTTTCAAAGGGTTGATTTGGCACGGGGTAAGCCCCTAGGCTGACAGGTGTCTTCGTGTGCCCTTTGTATTCTTGACAAGTGCGACAATTTGCTATGTGCTTTTTTATATCTGTAAGCATCGTATGCCAATAAAATAAGGATTTGGCTTTCTGTGACATTAGGGAATAACCCGGGTGTCCATGCAGTGGATTTTCATGCAACCATTTAAGACAGTGGGTATGAGTGAGATAGGTACCACCACCTGGTTGTTATTCAACTGTGGTGTGTTGCGGGTTTTCCTCGTCACGGATCTACACAGGATATTATCTTTGATGATATAATTCTGCTGCTTATACTTTATGTATTCCTTTTCCTTCGGATTTCCGTTTAACGCAATGATGATTTTTTCTATTTGCGGATCTTTTCTTTGTTCCGTCTGTAATAGTTCAGCACTCCAGCCCAGATCTTCATGTTCAACATATAGTTTTAAACAATGGGCGTGGAGGTTGAGATATCTATTAATTCAGCTAATGGCTCGGTACAAGATGAAGAGGGGTTGCGTGATATGCGTCAGCAATGATATTTGCTTTCCCAGGTAAATACCCGATCCTCGCGCCAAAGTCCTGGATGATCATGTGCCACCGAGTTCGCTTAGGGCTGTGACTAAAGCCTTTAAAGAAGTCGGTTAGGGGCTTATGATCATGAGAACCTTGACGGGATAACCGTATATTATAAATTTAAAATGCACGAGTGAATTAACAATAGCGAGCCCTTCTTGTCTATTATTGCATATTTACTTTCGGAAGGTCTCAGTTTTACGTGAATAAAAAGCTATAGGGAAAAAAACTGTTTATCATATTGTTGAAGCGGAATACCCCCCACCTACTCCTAGGCCTGAGGGGGCGTCTGTTTGCTATGAAGAATTCCTACCGAAGTCAGGAAATTTCAATATGGAGAACTACACAGTTCATCTTTCAATTTATACGAACGCCTGTTGATGAATTTCAGACCATATGAAATCTACTACGCCTTTTTTATAAGATCGGTTAGGGGAGCGGCTATGATGGAGTAGTTCCTAATGAACCTCCTATAATATCCGCTACACCCTAAAAATTGCTGTATTCCCTTGACGTTAGTAGGTATCGGAAAGTTACGGATAGCCGATACCTTATCATGGACTACTTTAAGACCTTCACTTAGAACCGTGAAACCTAAATAGACTAGTTTCTGTTTTAAAAAAATTCACACTTACTTATCTTTACCCTTAAATTATGCTGCTTAGTCTTTGTAGCACTAACTCTAATTTACGTAGATGTTCTTCTAATGTATTGAAAAAGATTACTAGGTCGTCCATGTAGGCATGTAGGATATCTCCTAACAAGTCTCCAAACACAATGTTTATCATTCTAGTAAAAGTTATGGGAGCACAACGTAAACCAAAGGCATACGCAAAAATTCATAATGTCCCCTGGCTGTGCTGAAGGCGTGTATGGGATACTCTCTTGTTCCAACGGAATCTGATGAAATCCTTTAGTAGGTCCAAGCTGGTGATATTGGTTCTGACCTAGTAGAGATAGGATATCATCAGTACATGGTACTGGAGTCGGTCAGGGATTGTTTCTTCATTTAAACGACGAAAATCGACGCATATCCGCCAAGTTCGATCTTTTTTTTCGGTACTACTATTAACGGAAAATTATAAGGGCTGTTTGATTTCCTAATGACTCCTTCTTTTAGCTTTTTATTTTAACCTACCTTCCTCTGTTATCTCATTCTGAAATTTCATAGGAAGTCGTACGAAGGTACATAGATTACTTTCTGTTTGTCCTTGAGCCTTATTTGATGCTCGATGACATCCGTTTTTCCTAATGGTTCCATCCGTAGTGGAAAAAACATCATGATATTTCAGTTCAAAAGATTCAAAAATTTTCTGCTGAATTTCTTCTTCTTGAATGTCCTTATTGATTTTGTTCTTTATAGATTGCAAAAGGGATTCATCCGCAACTGATTGAGCGTGATTTATCTCAGCTACGGTAAGAATGCGATGTTTATAAACTTCCGCATCCAAGATATGTTGATTTTTGTGGATTACTAAAGTGGTATTCAAATGATTACAGACTTCGATGTGACATTGTTGTTGTGAGCCGACTGTATAAATGGCTTGTGTGACGGATAATCCGTGTGTTTTCAGAGTTTCGGAAAGGATTAACATTTCAGATCCTGGCAAGGTTTCCTTTACACGCACTAATATGTTCGAAGTTACGTTCGGCTCGAGAGTTTGCGTGCAAGCTGATATTACGGGCGAGCGAGAGTTCTGTTGGGTTGCATGTATCATTTCTTGGTTCATGAGACAGGTGATTGGTTCTTCAATGTAAGTGACTACTCTTCTGTCTGTCTATTATCTAAAACTTATTTTAGGGTATTAGAGACTTATAGAATTTTCCTTTGATATCGCCGTGTTTTGCAGGTGCTAATGGTAATATTTTGAGTGCCCATAGACGTATCCGATAATTACTGCGGGATACATATTAATGTTTTGTACAACGATGAGGTATCGGAAACGTGCGCATTACCGACCTTGTACTGAACATAAGTTACTCCTACCACATTTAATTCATTATTTCCTATGCCTGAGAGTCTTATTCCGGACTTCTCTATAGGGAAGTTTGAAAAGAGTAAATGATGAGTCCTTAAATCCATGATATTACGTGGACTACCAGAACCAAAGAACAAAGTGATGACTTATGGTCCAAATTTACTGCATGTAAGGTTGGTCGTAACTCGTCTTGACTAATAATTGCATGAATTTGTTGCAAATCTACGGGAACCTGCACAGATTTTTTGGATTTGGCCGTGTGTTTCATAGGAAAATCAACTGCCTCACAATGATCTGATAAATGATTAAACTGATTATTTGATACAAAAGATGTTGATATTGATGACCCAACATCGCCCTCTCCCCCCTTGGAGCGAACTACGTGGTATTTGCTTTGTTTAGCACACCTTGAAAATTCGCTTGACCTTGCAAGTTCTGGCTAGACGGCCCAGGAACAGAGGTACCTGAAGCACGATTTGTTTGTTTCTGCTGTTGTTGCAGCATTGCCGTTTGCTGTTTCTTTTTATAGTACTGAGGACCCTTCTTTTTATTTGCACTGGCAACTGGTTGCGTGTTTGTAGGATTCTGCTGTTGATTCCTCGAGTAGCAACGATTATATGAATGAGTGGAACTATTATTATGTATTGAACAAAAACGCGTCCGACAGTCTGAAATCATGTGACCTGGTCGTTTACAGTTATAACAAACCATCCCTGCAACTTGATTATTATTATGTACCACGTTTACTTGTTGTGGGCTTATTCTCATTTTTTTGCAAAAACTTGAATGAGCGAAGGATCTAGGTCGGTACATTTAGACATGTGTTTTTTTTTTTTTTTTTTTTTTATTTTGTTTATACACATCTAATTCCGTACTGCTGGGCTGCAATTTTTGTCAAAACACCGCACTAAAGCTTCAGGCAACATTGCGGTAATGCTCGTAAGATAAATTAGACGGATAAAATCTTTCACGGCGATCCTGGCACTCGTAACCCACCCGGAGTTACTTAAACTAACTTGATATTCATTTAGCCGGTCGCAATAGCGCCGCCCGCTCGACAAACATTAAGCTGAGTCATGGAGGCTTGGTTAAGGATATTTCTCAATGCCAATACTACATCTAAAGCCTCTTCACCCCCATACACGGCACGTAATCTGATTTTGAACCTCGTCCCATGTAGTCGCCTCTTGGAAAGAAACACCCCTTAGATAAGCACTTGCGTCCTCCTTTAGCAAAGTCTATGAAGCTTTGGCCTCCTGTAATTGTACTGCTGGGTCTGTGATGCTTTTTGCATTTAAATGAGCGGTCTACAGATGAGATCCATGCCTCAACATTTTGAGGCAGGAACCCATTGACCCGACCTTGAAAAGGGACAATTGCTGACCTCGCGCTCACGAGAGTCACCACATTGGGGTTGCCAGCCGGAGTAGTTGCCATGTCACTTTTACTTTTTTTGTCGTTATCACTTCTATTCCTTGCGGTCCTATCAAATACCTATAAGAGTACACTCCGACCACTACGTAAACGCATATGCAATATACTGTATAAAAATGTTTTATAGTAATAGGAAAATCCCCCAAAAGATACAAAAATACAGATAATTTGATAAAAATATTATACGGAGAATTCCTGCAAGAAACGATTAGCAAACAACGAGAAGAAAAAAAAAAATCATCTTCGGGCGAGAACTCGTAGTTGAAGATTGATTCTGTATGAAGGAAGATTAAGATGGCGAACAACTCACCCCCAGAAAACTGGTACGATCAACTCCTGATTGAACAACACTTCACTGAGGAAAAAACCTGAATAGATAAAATGGTACTTGCTCAGGATTATATGCTGAAGGATTGTTGACATGGGCATGACGTCACAGTTCCTGTCGTCTTCGCGTCGGAAGTCGTGATGACGTCACGTCTCCTCTCTGGCTCACGTTGCATGAAGAAGTCCAAGATTGATGACGTCAGCTAGCCTCCTTCTCGCATTGCTTCCTCTTGCCCTACTCTTTGCGTCCTTGCTAGTGATCGCGCGTTTGTTTCCTTTGTGTTTCCTTTATGTGTTTTCTTCTTTCTGTTGATGTTCGATGCTGCTCTCGTCCGGTGTTGATTCTCGGAGATAAGTGACAACAGATCACTCAAACGTCGATGTTGATGCTTGTATTCTTCTCGATGATGGACATATCTTCGTCTTCATAAAATGTTGCGTTGATTGAAGATCCGTTTCCTCTGTTTAGTATTGATTTTGTAGGTGGAAGTTGGTTATTGTAGTTCTTCGGCGGTCGGCTGATATGGGTCTTGTTAATCTTATTCTTCGTCTAAAGCTGCCACCAAATTTTAGTCTCTTCGCTTTTGCGAAAGACTGTTTGTTTTTCCTTACGACTGTCATTCGTAAGTATTTCTGGTTCCTTCCGTCTCCTATGTGATATCTTAGTAGAGTGGTGCTTCTTAAACTAAAGGAGATGATTCAAACAGATAA
>NC_087215.1:15328757-15338757 GCF_015104395.2 Macrobrachium nipponense | reverse complement strand
AAAGTGTCAGGTCATCTGTAGTTCATGAATATCAATATTTTAATACTGCGAATATTCGAGACACCCTACTTCCATTCCTACTTTCCTACAGTCGTCTCAGCATCTGTAGAAACCCTTAACACACACACAGAGAGAGAGAGAGAGAGAGAGATCCTACTTCCATTCCTACCTTCCTACAGTCGGCTCTGTATCTGTACGAACCCTTAACATATCAGCAAACAAGAACGTCAAGGGAGAGAGAGAGAGAGAGAGAGAGAAGAGAGAGAGAGAGAGAGAGAGAGGTGAATGAAGCATGAAATTCCAAAAGGACTTTTCCCGGACCCAGTCAGAGATAATGTTATAGATCCGAGCACCGAATGGCATATCAGGACATAAAATATGTCTGGAGGTCCCGTCCCGAAGAAACCCAGAATCGGGGAGGAAGATCGAGCTGAAAACGAGAGAGGAGAGAGAGAGAGAGAGAGAGAGAGAGAGAGAGAGAGAGAGACTCTACTCGTATTTAATCAATCTCTCACCTTCATTTTTCACCTTATGTGTCCAGAACCAACTGCAGCTTTGTTCCTTTGTTCCTTCCGCGTATCTGCTCTGTTTCCCCTTTATTTTATGATGGAACCCAAAACTAGATCATTACAGTCTACGAATAGACATCGCTTAAATACTGTTTTAACTCTTACAGTACGACAAAAGGTGTAGGGTTAAAAGGTTAAAAAAGAAAAAAACAATATACGTACAAATAGACTATTCCTGCTACTTACCAATATTTTCCAAACACTGCCATCCCTTCTTGATTCATCTTTCTCTCTCTCTCTCTCTGCAGCCTCTTGAAAAAAAGGCTGAAAAAAAAAAGGCACTGCAAAACACAAAGCCAAAAAACTTAAGCTTCAAAACAGTCTAGTTAATAAAGAATACAGTGAAAAAAGAAGTGTTACAATAACCCTCACCTATTAGCCCTAAAGTTCATCGAAAAAAAAAAAAAAAAAACTAAAAACAATGGGCCGAACATTTGCAAAATATTATCAGCTAAATTGTATAGTTGCGGTTCTGTATGATCTTCGTGCCGTACATCATACACCAATTGTAAAGATTTAGCGCACAGCAGATACCAAACAGATATTAGTTTACCCAGTTAGAACCTTTCAGTCTTTTGGAGACTGGTCTGAATATAGCAGCAGTTTTCCAATACCCATATAATGATTACCAAACTAAACAAATAAATAAATAAAACAGAGAATTATCATGAACCTTATCACTATTAAACATTATAAATATAAATGAATATTATAGAAATTATTATTCACAAGCCTGATTAGCTCCGCGTAAATTTCATAGCAAAAGCGATATCCCAGCTCATTTGCGAACTCTCTGACAATGGAAGCACAGACTTGAAATGCCATTTCTCTCGTCACCAATACATGCAGATTCTCTCTCTCTCTCTCTCTCTCTCTCTCTCTCTCTCTCTTCGTCATCTGTATCGATCAATATTTCCAAAGCGCATTCGGCCAAGATAACTTTGATTTCATATTTAGTTTTACTTTATGCAAAAATACTATATTTCAACAATACATCTGACAACGCTTTTTCTGAATGACGTCCTGTTTTAATATGTAGTGCAATGACGGGAAAAGGATTCCTGTCGGGTGGAGGTGTCATTGAGCCCTTCTCTTCTCTTGACGTTCTCCAATTTTTTTACCAGTTGATGAACGATCTCATTATTCCCATTACCTCTCAATCCGACAGACCGAAATGGAGAGAGAGAGATATACGGCCGAATGACTTTGGGAATTCGGTATTTGTTCTTCCAATATCAATTCCCGAGTCACTTGAATGTCAACTAAGGCTGGAATTTAATGTGCAGAAATTCTGTCAGTGTAAATGGCTGAGGAGACCTTACAGACCTTACATCTTGTTCGGGTTGCCCCTCCAGGTCCCTCAGTGTGAGGCACCTCTAATGTCTACCAGAGAGTTGCTAGTACATCTTCCGGTATATTTTGCATCTCCAATCTTGGATGGTCTGGGATGCAGTTTAGATATTTGTCGAGCTTATTCTTAAACACATCTACGCTCATCCTGATATATTCCTCAGATGAGCTGGCAACGCATTGAATAGACGCTGCATTATCGATGCTGGTGCGTAGTGGATTAATGTCCTGTGTGCTTTCCTTATTTTTCCTGGTATAGTTTTGGGCACTATTAATCTACCTCTGCTTGCTCTTTCTGATATTTTTAGTTCCATGATATTTTCTGCTATTCCTTCTATCTGTTTCCATGCCTGAATTATCATGTAGCGTTCTCTTCTCCTTTCTAGACTATATAATTTTAAGAATTGTAGTCTTTCCCAGTAGTCTAGGTCCTTAACTTCTTCTATTCTAGCTGTAAAGACCTTTGTACACTCTCTAGTTGTGCAATATCCTTTGATAGTGTGGGTACCATATCATATTGCAATATTCAAGTGGACTACGAACATATGTTTTATAAAGCATAATCATGTGTTCAGCTTTTCTTGAAGTGCCGTAACAACATTCCCATTGTTTTTGCTTTACATTTTGCCAACAGAGTTGCTATTTGATCATTGCATAACATGTTCCTATTCATCATCACACCAAGGTCTTTAAACTGCTTCCTTATTTGTGATGGTCTCATTATTAGGTCCCTATATGCATATAGCTTTCTTTCCCTGTCTCCATAATTTATTGATTCAAATTTATCAGAGTTAAATACCATCCTATTTACCTCTGCCCAATCATATACTTTGTTAAGGTCTCTTTGTAGAGCGTTCCTATCTTCATCACAAGTAATTTCTCTACTTATTCTTGTGTCATCTGCGAAACTACTCACTACCGAATCCTTAACATTATTGTCTATGTCTTCAATCATAATAACAAACAGTATTGCAGCTAACACCGTACCTTGCGGCACACCGGATATTACCTTGGCTTCATCCGATTTCTCGTCGTTTGCAATAACTATCTGTTTTCTGTTGTGTAAAAATTCTTTTAACCATCTTCTACTTTATCCACGATATTGTGTTTTCTAATTTTCTTCGCTAATATATTATGGTCTACTTTATCAAAGCTTTTGTTTTGCAAAGTCTAAATAAAACCACATCTGTTTCATTCCGCTTTTCATATTTTTTGAATATGTTTTCACGGTGGACTAACAGTTGGGTTTGTATACTTTTTCGGTACGAAAACCTGTTTGTCCTTTATTAAAAAACAAACAAAATTTATTTTTTATAAATGTTCATAATATTTTCTTCATTTACCCTTTCATACACTTTCATAATATGTGATGTTAGACTCACAGGCCTATAATTACTTGCCTCTAGTCTTGATCCACTTTTGAAAGTAGGGGTAATATATGCTAATTTGTGCTCATCATATATCTTGCCTGTATCTACACTTTGTCTTAATAATATTGCAAGTGGCTTTGCGATAGAATGAACTACTTTCTTTAACAAAATAGCAGGAATTCCATCAGGCCCTGCAGCAGCTCCATTTTTAATTTCATTAATTGCTTGCACAATATCAGCTTCATTAATTTCTATGTCAGCTAAATATTCACTATTTTCTTCCCTTACTTCTATATCATTATCTTCATTATCTATTCTAGGGTGAATTCTCTCTTATATCGTTCTGCCAGTATGTTGCAAATTTTCCTTTTTTTCATTCGTTAATCTCCCTTCAATTCTCAGAGGGCCTATTTCTATTCTCTTTTATTCATCTTCTTCGCATATGAGTATAATAGTTTGGGGTTTTGCTTGATATTTAATAGGGTTTTTTCTTCCAAGTCCCGTTTTTCATTTTCTTTTGATTGTATCAAATCTTTTGTTCTGCATTTTCTATCTTGACTTTTTTAGTTCTATAACTTTCCATGCATTTTTTTTTTTTTCTTTTTTGCAAGACCTTTTTTCCACTTTCTGATTTTCTGGAACAAGATCCTTCTGTCTCTTGGTATGCATGAATAATGTTTACTTTTCTTCTTCGGTATATATTTTTCCACTATTTTCTCCAATATTTTATATAATATCTCCGTATTTACCCTTATGTCATCACTTACGAAAATGTTATCCCAATCTTTGTTTAATTCTTCATTAATTTCTGACCATTTATATTTTTACTGTAGAGTTGTATTTTCCATATCCTTCCCACTTTTCATTTCTTGCTTATCTCTATTTTCACTTGCTTTGGAATGAACTGTTAATTCTATGACATTATGGTCTGAAATACTCGCATTATAAACAAACTATTATTTCTTTAACATAATTCATCTCGTTCACAAATACTAGGTCTAAAGTATTTCCTTTCTTGTTGGCAGGTGATTTATTTGTTGAATGTTGTATTCTAGTAGCATATCTAATAGCTTTTCAAATTGCCTCTTATCTTCTGCACTACTATTACTCTCTTTTTTATATGTATAAGTACAACCACAATCTCCTATTCGTTCTTTCCATTCTACGAAAGGGAAAGTTTAAGTCACCATATAGGATAATAGTCCAGTCCCTTGTGATTTTCTTAAATATATCATCAATTTTCAATTATTAAGTCAAACTCTTTAGTATTAGGACGGTCTATATATTACTATGTTCAATCAATTTTTCAGATTTCAAAAATTCTACCGCTATTAGTTTCACATTCTGATTACTATATTTCATATATTTTTCCTTGTTTTTTTGTCTTTCCCATATATTGCGGTTCCCCCTTGATTCCTATTTTTTTCTATCTGATCTATAAGTTTGGAACCCTTTTATTTGATCATCATTCCCAGTCTCTTGGGAATACCAGGTTTCACTTATATTCATTATATCTATTTTCTTTTCATTTTGGGTTAGTTCTTCTAAGTACTCTATTTTTCTTTTTGAGTTACTCGTAACTAAACCCTGCGCATTCATCACTATGATGGTTTGCATGTTTTCTCCTTCATTTAATAATGGTAGTAATAAGGATTTTCCATGTCTCTTTCCTGTTCTGGTATGTTGTTCTTTTTTTTCATTTCCAAGAAATTCTGACATTAAAAAATCCAACTTTTCCATAATATTTGATCTTCCTTCATCATAATTATTCATTTTGTGTCTGAATCTGCAATTTTCTCCGTGTTCTGCAATATCCTCTTGCATAATAAATACAGTTTTATTATCTCTTGAGTAGAATTTCGGAGCTGATGCTTTGAAATTTTTTGCTGACCACCTCTGCATATATCATTGGTGGTTTGCTTTCTCTTTTACCTGATATTCTTGATTTCTCTCTTTATTTGTTTCTTTCTTATTTGGATTTTATTACTTGGTGGTTATTTATTTGATTATGATTCATGGCTACAGGGTGCATATATTTGCATTTTTTGTCGAGAGAGAGAGAGAGAGACGAGAGACAGAGAGAGAGAGAGATGATGACTATTAACCTTCATTTCGAATACTATATTGGGGTTTTAATTATATCATATTTATTTCTAGCACAAAAAAAAAAAAAAAAAAAAAAAAAAAAACACTACAGTGCATGAATATTGTCGAAGTTGAAATAACAGACTGCGACTGAAGCAGAAAATGAATTGTGTCGTCTCGTGATATCAAAAAGTTTTCCGAGAACCTTTGCAAAACATAGCAATATGTAATTCCACGATGACCTTCGGAACAAACAAGTCTCATTTTCGCGTCTGAACACTTTTTTCCGTCCTTGTAACATTTTAGGGCGAAATAAAGTTACAATAAAAGCTCAACTTCATGTCTGCGGTGCGGAATGAACCACATTGAAATATTATTGCACTGATTATTACAATGAGATTGAATTTTTGTATCACGATATCATTTTCCCTCATTACGGGGATTAAATGACGCTGATTTACTGAATCAAAGACTGATATGGGGCTTTAGAGAACTGAACATATGAAGCAGGATTTCAGTGAGAGTCCGTAGCATGGTGGTATCAATGAGATGCTAATTAAAATCATTCGTAAATCTCCAATGTTGTAAAGAACGGATTTGCAAATCCTGTCCAGTGCAAAATAAGCAAAATTAAAAATAAATAAACAAAACATGGGAGGGACTCACTATATAAGGATGCAACTTTAGAGTAAAAGTACATTGAATAAAAGTCAGAACTTGAATTTTTCCCTGCTTCGACAAAATCAGTAATCCCTTAAGAATTTATCTTTGCTCCGACAAAATCAATATATAATCCCATAAACTAAAGAACACGAGAAATCATACATCGTATAAGAAGTGTTCAATGAATCCTAAAAGAGATATTAAAATAAGCACACTGCGATTGAGGAGAGAGAGAGAGAGAAGAGAGATGAGAGAGAGAGAGAGAGAAGAGAGAGCGAGAGAGAGAGAGGCCAAATTGACCCTAATTTTGCGAATGCTACGAATCACAGGTCACCTTAAGCAGAATTAATTCAGGGGCAAAGGGAATTGAGCGACGCAGCGGAGAGCCCTGAGTAACATTAGTCGGTCAAATGACCCTTAATTACGCAGGATGCACAACTGAGTTGGATTCGAGACCGAGAAGTGGAAAATCCCACTACGTGGTGGGCCAAACGCTGCCTTGGACTTTTAAACCTGAAAACAATTTCAATAGCTATCTGCATAATGCACTATTTGTGATGAAACTATTAAAAAACCAGGTATACAAATTTCTAGCGGGTAAGGTAACAGGTGGCGATATAGTATGTTCCATGATGGAAATGAATGAATGATTGCAAAAAAGAGACCGACTATCTTTTAAAATTCAGGATGGCAGTGGCCTTACCCACTTTGGATGCTTTCATTATAATTCAACGCAAGTTTTCCATATAGTTAATTTTATCGTTTACTGCTACGTACTTAGACTTCTCAGAAATGTTATTTAATGAGGTGCTGAGGAGAAGAGGTGGTGGTGGTGTGGGGGGGGGGGGGGGGGGGGTCGGGGGGGGGGGGGGGGAGGGGGGGGGGGGGGGGTGGGGGGGGGGGGGGGGGGGGGGGGGGGGGGGGGGGGGGGGGGGGGGGGGGGGGGGATGTCGGACCGACGTCTCCCAGTTTCCCGACGACAAAACGAATATAAAAGAACCACTCGTGAGGCGTAGAAAAAATAAAAATAAATAAAAAATCAATATAAATAATCACTGAAAGAAGCAGTATCCAGAACAGCGATTTATCCTTCTCGGGAAAAAGTTTTAATCTTTTATTTTTTTATTTCTGTTTTATTTTGCATTTTGTTTCTTCCGCTGAAATTCGTTCTGGGAAAATGAGCCGTTGTCAAGAGAAGCACCAATGCCTGGATCTGAGTCTCGCTTCAATCTCTTCTGGGAAGAAAGTCAGGCCAGATCGAAAGAGTTTAAAATGTTACGAAAATAGTTTTTCTTCATTATTACGCGACAACTTCTCTTGTTGAGCGTCTTTCAACGCTAGCTGCTGTTTTTTTCTTTTCTTTTTTAGTTTGTTTTGTTTGTTTGGTTTTTTATTTTGCACGACCGTATTCGTTTGGCTAGTAGGTCTGATTCGTGCTTTCTGTATTCAGTGGCCTTTGCTCACTTGCTTCGTGCAGTTTTTTTTTTTCTTTGCTTTTTCAGTTCTACATATATCCCAATTCAATAGCTTCATTGTAAAATACACAAAAAAGAACATAAAACTTTCCTCGTATGAAGATAACGAAAGATTCCTTCAATAAGGTAAAGAGAAAAAAAAGACTCGATAATTCTTAACATCATTTTTGTCTGAGTGTACTTACATTGACTTCCGAATAAAAAAAATATTAGAGAGAGAGAGAGAGAGAGAGAGAGAGAGAGAGAGAGAGAGAGAGAGATTGGCATTTGACCGATAACCAAAAGGTAATCATTCAATGACGCCACACTGAACAGAGAACTATTAAGGTCAAATGCCATTCCACGACGATATAGTTTGCATCTAACGGAAATGACGTCATTACAAAAGCACAGCGTTAATTACGTCTGTAATCAATTAACATTTTTTTCCGGTCACTATTGGTTAGAAAAACGGTACTTGCTTTTGTAGTAGTCAACATTCAAATGAAAACTCATTTGAATTTCTGGGTGAAGAGAATGATAACGGATCTGCTCAAAGACACGAATTCATTTTGGACTTTTTACACTGATCGATCAACCGCTTCTGAGAATGGCAATTAGGAATGGTGGAAGAAAGCAGGGGTTGGGGGGGGGGGGGGGGGGGGGGGGGGGGGTCGGGGGGGGGGGGGGGGGGGGGGAGTGCTGGGCGAATTCTCTGGTGTGATTCGACAAGGTATTGCACAGATGATGAATGAACTTAACAAAAAGTACTTGCATGATGTTTATTATAAAATGGGTCATATTTTTCAAAATAATTCGTCTGTGTCACTTTCCATACATTTTGATTCTTGGGTAAGGATTATAGAGTTGCCACGAAATAAATGACTTTTGTAAATTAAAAGATTCTCTCTCTCCTCTCCTCTTCTTCTCTCTCTCTCTCTTCTCTCTCTCTCTCTCTCCAGTAACAGGTATTAATGATTTGTCTAAGAAATTCTGCTTGTTTTCAAGCAAAGCCTTTTGTCACTGTCTTATTCGACAGAGAGAAAGAGAGATAGAGAGAGAGAGAGACAGAGAGAGAGAGAGATAGAGAAGGTCTTTAACTACTAGTTTATTAAAAAAAGAAAGAAAGTCCGGGGAATGCAGATGATTTAAAAACTCCTGGAAATTAAAAATAATTTACAGTGCATATTCAGGATAAAAAGTTGAAATTTTTGGGGCTGGAATGTCACAAAACAATGCTTGCATGAATTTTGAGAGCAATGGAAAGTAGGCCGTAAATATTGAACCCAAAACTAAATTCACTGGGGAAAAAGGTATTTTGATATTTATATGTATGCTGATTTCACCAGCAAAAAATAACAGTTGGATAGAGAGAGAGAGAGAGAGAGAGAGAGAGAGAGAGAGAGAGAGAGAGAGAGAGAGATTTATATATATATATTTAAATATGTACAGATTTAAGTCTCATATATATATATATATATATATATATATATATATATATATATATGTATATATATATATATATATACATATACATACATACATACATACATACTATATATAATATATATATATATATATCATATATGTGTGTGTGCTGTGTGTGTGTGTGTGTGTGTGTGTGTGTGTGTGTGTGTCTGTGTGACAGAGAGAGAGAGAGAGTGAGAGATTTATATATACATTTAGATATGTACATATTTAAGTCTCATATATATATATATATATATATATATATATCTATATATATATATATATATATATGTATATGATATATATATATATATATATATATATTATATATATACATATACATACATACATACATACATGCATATTAATATATATATATCATATATATAATATATATTATATATATAAACATGGGGGAATTATCCCTCCAGTATTCATAAGGTAAGCGTGGACACGAAACGGAAGGCAGGACCCCCACACCCATTACATACACAGGCTCTCTCTCTCTCCCGGCAATCACCCCATCTCTCTCTCCTCTCTCTCTGCAATCACCCATCTCTCTCTCTCTCTCTCTTCTCTCTCCACCTACTTCTCTCCATTCTAAACAGGTAATGAAAATGAGAGAGTTGCATCATAACATAACGTTTATTTACAATAATAACTAAATCAATTAACTAAGTAAACCCAGTCTTACAGACTAACATTGTCAAGTCACCCAAAAGGTCCACACCTCTTCCTGGGAACTCTGTCCCACCGAAATCCAGAACCGTCTGCCAAAGATACAGAACACATCCCGGTAAGTACACACACAAGTTTAAAGACAAAGTTAATAAAAATGGAACATCTTACAAGATATCAAACAAGCCACCCCTTTGGCTCTAAAGTAAAGGTAACACTTGACCCATTCCCAACCGGACACTAAACACTATGTCACAAAAACTCCCCCGGCGAATGCCACGGCATCTTTGCCTATGACTCGAAGCCCTCTGTCAAAAATCCCTCCCATAGGTTTGGGTATGAACCTATTTAACAGAAAGAG
>NC_087215.1:15310856-15323257 GCF_015104395.2 Macrobrachium nipponense | reverse complement strand
AAGGCTCTTATTCGGTCTCACCTTCTTGGGTTGATCTCTGATCCGCAAACTCAATTCTTCTTCATCATCTTCTTTTTCTTCTTCTTCTTTCACGCCTCGTTAAACTCCAGAACCTCTCTCTCTCTCTCTCTCTCTCTCTCTCTCAGGAGATGATTACTCCTGGGGCGTCGGAGACCGGATGCTGCTGTTGCTGTTTGGAGCTGAAAGTCTTTTCTTCTGAATTGTCTGTTTTATTTCGTTTCTTGTAGATTCCTCAATGTGTTGTGTTGATTTTTTATATTCTTTAATGTCAGTGTTAACTGTACCATTTATTTTGTTTTTTCTTTTTGGTGGTAATAGATATTTTTCCTGGTTTAAGAAATATTTTTAAAGTGTTCGGGAATATTACTACAGACACCCAAACACGGAACCATTCGCACGTGGATAATATTTCAGTAATTTTAGTTTTTCTTTCTGCCAATTACCTTTCTCCTTTTTATTCAGATATTTTGCATATTTTTTTCGTTATTTGTATGGAATTTCCCTCACTTTGTCCTTGTAATATATTTGGCTTTCTCTCCCCATTTATGCTTATACATATTTTTTTGCAATTCTTGTGCGATGAGACACGTTTGATGCCTTCTTGTCTCGAAGGCGTATTTTTTTTTTTTTTTTTTTTGAATATTGAAATATTCAAGTTACTGAAACCTAACACTGGCTTACCAATAACGCTACAAAATATGTTTTAAGGAGGAAACTACAGACTCCGATGAGAGAGAGAGAGAGAGAGAGAGAGAGAGAGAGAGAGAGAGAGATGAACTACCAGTGATGCGAGAAATTAGTTTATAAAAAAACTGTTTATAACATGAAGTCTTTTTTTTTTTCTAAATGGAAACTATAGACTTCGTTGAGAGAAAGAGAGAGAGAGAGAGAGAGACGAGCGAGAGATAGAGAGCGAGAGAGAGAGAGAGAGATGAACAGGAGGCTCCCTTTCGACCTCGAGGACCAATTAAGCACTGAGACTCTCCTTGTTGTTGTTGTTGAAGATTAAGCCAGCCTTGTGCTGGCACGGGCTCTTGCTTCGTCCCATTCCACTTTTATTGGCCGCCGGGAATTATGGGTCTCACGGGGTGGAAAGTTTGCAGTCTGTAAATGCTCCTGTGAAATATTTTATTAGTTTAGTTTTTATATTTGAAGTGTTAGTATTAGGCTGCTTGAATAGAGCGATTACGAATTAACATTAATCTTGGCTGCGTTTTATTTTTATATTTTGTAATCGTTTAATTGCAACTGCTATTCCGTACTTTTGATATCATTTAGGTAAAATGCTAATTTTAAATCTTCCAGTCAAATTTGAGATATAAATGACAATTTCAGACTCACAAATCTGACAAAAGCTGATGTCTATACCTTACAACCATCTCTCTCTCTCTCTCTCTCTCTCTCTCTCTCTCTCTCTCGACCAAAATAGCCTTTAGTTTAGAGAGTATTAACCAAACTAGACTGAAAGACCTGGCAAGGTCGCGTTCATACGTTGACTACAAAGGCGGAAAACGTCTTGCAAAAAGTCCATTCTTGTTCCGTCATAAGGGAGGCCACATTTGGTGGTTGCTGATTATAAACAGCTGTTGTTTGCAGATTATTTGGTCAGTAAGGCTGGTTTAATTAAATTCTCCTGTTCATAACATATTTTAAGTATCTGATTAGGGATTTGGTTAAGGAGACTGTTTAACGTCGTGCTTTTAGGATTGTGAACGAGCTGTTGGAGCTGTGTCAATATAAAGATGTTTATTAAGTAAATTTAAATGATTGCTGGTTTCGTTCATTACTGAAGAACTTACAACTGCTTTTTGTTAAGGAATGAGTCTTTATGAACGCGCTGTTTAGTTTTAATTCATGCTTTTTAAACACTGTAAATACACTCTAGCCTCAATTACATAGAATTTTTTAGCATTTTTTAAATTTAACCCTTTGGCTTTCATATTTCATTGCCTCCATGATTTATACAAATCTCAGTACGAGAAATACATTAATATGGAGGCTCCTGTGGGGCTAAGGGGTGGGGGTGAGGGGAAGGGGGGTGGCATAATTTAGTTCAGGGGAGACTACAAAAGACAGAGACTGGACAGGAGAGGTTTATCTGAATATTCCTTTGCAACTTTAGGATCAGACTTTTCGGAGAAGGAAGCCAAGTTGCTTTTAATTAAAACTTTGCCTCGGAATGCAAGCACAGCGCTCTCTCTCTCTCTCTCTCTCTCTCTCTCTCTCCAGGAAACTTTTTGAAATATGAACGGTTATAAAATCTATCTACATTTTATTATATATATTTATACATATTTTATTTATTTTGTCAAAATCTCTCTCTCTCTCTCTCTCTCTCTCTCTCTCTCTTTGGGGCGAAGACCTCCTTCAGCAGGAGGTGCCCGGGTGGGTGAACATGGGATCCTTCCTGAAGGATCGAGAGGCAAGAAGGAAATCTTCGCCTCACAGAATAGGAATCGGACAGGATTCTTACTTCGGGTTCCTTCTCATCTTGGGGTGTGTAGGATCCTGTAATGGGGACTAGCGCTAGGCTGTGTTGTTGGGGTGGTGGACGTTTAGGATTCAGGATATAAAAGGTTGAAAAAGAGGAAGAAAATCCCCTTTTTTTATCTTGAAAGATCCAGTACAATTTTATATATATATGTAAGAAAAAAATACATATATTTATGTGTGTATGTATATACTATGTATAAGTATATATTTTACATAAATATATCTAAATATGTATATACAATATATATATATATATATATATATATATATATATATATATATATATATATATATATATATATATATATATATATATATCAATTTTTTTATATAAACACATTATCTCTTTTTTTCATTTTATCGTCTCCTGTTAATATTATTTCATCTATTTCTCTCGTGTATTTTTCTTACCGTTACATGTTTAAAATTTTTTAAATCCCACATTTAAAAAAAAAAAATTGTCTTCGTCTCTTTGAAGTTCCGTTTATTTATCTTCCTTTCGAGTTGGTGTATTTCTGGTCGTTTTTAATCTCTCCTTTCTTTCTCGTTCTGTTTCGTTAACTGTTTTTTTTTTTTTTTTTCTTAATTCATCCTTTTATTTGACTGTTTTTATTTTATTTTTCTCAATTCTTCCTGCTACGTTATTGTATATTTCTTTATTTCTCAGTTCATCCTTTTATCAATTCCTTTGTTTACTTTTTATTTTTGTTTTTTTGCGTCTGGTCGATATTATTCAGTATTTTATACATTTCCAGTTTTCATTCGTCATATTCATCCAATGTTTTATAGATGACGTAAGCTAGCCATTTGGAATACATGCTATGCGCATGCGCAGAATATCTCTTACAAATAAATTTCGATTCGATATTGCGTATCAAGTGTTGCCCTAATCGAGCATCATAGAGAAAACCCCTGTGGTGCCCGGGCGCATGCGCGCTGGCTGATTTGAATAACAAATAAGGTCCTGAGAGAGAGTGGAAATGCAAAGTCTATAGATTCCGTATATGATAACAAGTCTTTTGATCTGTTCTCAACTCTTTCTCCTCTCTTCTGCAAATAGAATTTCTCTCATGAATGAGGGAGAGAGGAAGCTCTCTCTCTCTCTCAACACCCACGCACTCACTAATTGCTGTAATTAGGCTTTTCGTTGTTCTTCGCTCGTTTCTAAATTCCCTTTCTTTTGTCTGACCCTTTTTCATCAGTTCTCCGAAAACTCTTCGCTTTGTTTCGCGTTTGACGTTTATTTATTTTTACTGGATGAATCCAGAACCTCCCTTCCCCCCCCTGGCTATTTTGATTTCTTTCTTGGACGATGTCGTAAGAAAGAAATAGTTTTGCAGTGGATTTGTTTTCTTGTTCTTGTTTGTTTAATTGCAGATTTTTCATTCAGATTTTGGTAAATAATTCTGCTTTTATTTCATTATCTCAGCCGGAACAAAACTTTGTCAGTTTCGGCTGAAAGTAATTGTTACAGTCAGTGTATTCAATGTACTGTAATGAATGTAACTACAGGTTTTTTATTCTGTCATTGATACAAGTCGTGACCTTGTCTTGTTTGCAAACCTATTAATATTTCCTGATTTATTTTATTTTTTACGTTTGACGTTACAAATTGTGATAGACATTACCAAAATAAATTCATAAGTAGGAGTAAGTTTTCTGTTGAGCAGCCTTTTTATTTTGATATAGCAGATTATTATGCATTGTGACAATTTTAGGTTTTGTGCTTCCGCCCTTCTGAGCTTAGCACCGCGTGTAAGTGTTAATGAGTTTTAGGGTTTAATGAATGATTTGTGAATATTAGTCTTTAGGGAATGTTAAGTTTCTAAGTGTTTAGTGAGTCACTATAACTGATTCACTTAAGGTAGATTCTTGGATGAGCCCTATTCTCACGAGACGTTTGTTTGGTGGCCGCTGATTGGCTGAGAACTGCCTACCTCCTGGTACCGGCCAATCAGCGGCCTCCAAAGAAAACGTCTCGTGAAAATAGGGCTCATCAAGAATCTACCTTAAGTGAACAGCTATAGTTAATGTTCAGTCACTTTTTAGTGTTTTAATGAGTTTTTAGGTGTTTAATAAATAGTGAGTGATTAGTGAATGTTTAGTGAGTGTTCAATGCTTAATGAATGTATAAGTTCAAGTGAGTGTTTAGTGAATGTTTATCAAGTGTTTAGGGTACAGTGAGTATTAAGTGAGTCTGATATTTTTATGAGTGTTTAGTGTATAGTGAGTGCCTAGTGAGTGTTTAGTTCTATTGAGTGTGAGTGTAGTAATTGTGAGTGTTTCGTGAGTGGGAGATGTATAGTGAGTTGTTGGTGTGTTGTGCCTGTATGCAAGAAGCCCTGTAATTTACAGATCCGTTTATGTAGACATTGCTTAGATCCAGAGCAGATGCTTAGGCCTTGATCCCACAATGGCTGGAGTGCTTAGCCCAACCTGTTTTCTGTAAGGGGGTTTTTCTGTGTGAAATTGAGTTAAGCAATAATAATGATAATAGTAAAACATATAATAATAATAATAATAATAATAATAATAATAAAATATAGTACTATGAGCTGGACCGAGACCTTTCAATATGGCCGCCTGAGGTCACATGCTCGGCAGGGAGGTCGCCACTCCATGATATTGACGCTCTATGGATACGACCCATTTAATTAAGTACGACTAATCACCCTTTTGCTCCTTATTCCCTTCCATCCTGGACAGAGGCACAACTGGTTTCGTTTTTGAGGAAAGGAAGAAGAAGGAGAAAGAAGACCGAGGAAAAAGCAGAGCTTCCTTGCTTACCTGGACACAGGGGACACGACCTGAGATTCAGATCCGTTGAAGCTTTTGCTTTAGAACTTTTTCTAACCTTTTTAAGTCTCAATTTTTAAACGATTCAAGTCTTTAGACCTAAATTAAATTCTAGAATTATGGCTTCTTCCATCAAAGCATCACAAACTTTGGTTATTGTTTTGAGCTAGACTGAATTTAACATAGAAATTTATTGTACAGAAAATCAAATCAAATATACTTGGCTACTGATTGCAGTGCTCCCCTCTCGTGCTTCTTTTCTATGTATCCTGGATCAAACCATTATTCTTTTTGAGGCGCTTATAATTTCAAACGAATCTAGACATATACTCTATATATGATGTGTTCAGGTTTCTTTATATGCTGCATATCTTATTGCCTTCTGATGCCGAACTCTGATCGTGATTTCTTTATTATGATTAGCTATTTTTTTCTTTCTTTTTTTTTGAGGTTATTATATATATATATATATATATATATATATATATATATATATATATATATATATATATATATATTATGTATATATTCTCCCTGGACCCTTTTTAAGAGTCTTCACCTTTTACAAATCCTCCCACTTCTCTTTGTTTTGGCCACTTCTGCTTTAAAAATTATCCTTGTGTATTGGTTTCTCCCCTCATTTCTCTCTCTCTCTCTCTCTCTCTCTCTCTCTCTCTACCCTCTCTACTCTCTCTCTCCTCTCTCTCTCATTGTTGTTTCATGGTTTGTCGATCGTTCAAGAGATTACCGCTAGTCTTTGGTTATAGAATTATTCATTATTCATATAGCTCATTTTTTTTTATTTCTTCATATATTTATTTATTAATTATTCATTCAGTTATTCTAACCTGTTTGAAGGGAGTTTCTTGATGATTGAATTTTGTTTGCATAGATTCACTTTTTTTTTTTACTAGTACATGAGCTCTCTCTCTCTCTCTCTCTTTCAATTCTTCATTCCTTCTCTCCATCATGTTTTTACTTATTTACTCTTTTAAAGTCTCTGCTCCAGTTACACATCCAATTATTTTCCTTCTTTTATTATATTTTTCAATATATCTTTCCTCTTTTCTTACATTTTCTTTTCTTTTCGCATCGTCCTTATTTGTATCGTACCTTTTTGGTGTTTTTGCGTCTTGTAATATTTCGTGTAATATTTAGGTGCTGTCCATTTTATAGTCTCTACTTTTTGCAATTTTTATTTTTATTTTTTGTTCATTTATTTTTTTTTATAAAGTGAATGTTAAGTAAAATCTATTGTGCTCTATGCTTACGCTCGCAATTTCTCCCTTGAAATAAAATTTACTGACTTTGATACCCACAGCAATGGCGCTATTTTCAATTTGCTTGAACCTTCCCTTTCCAACTGAAGGTGTTTCTATTTGCTCCTAAGTCAGTGATACTCGTCGATTGTATAATAGATTCACATCAAGCTGCATCCGATGTCTAGGTTCAGCCTCTTACGACGCTCCTGATTGGCTGTTGATAAGTGCGAATCACAGGGCTGGAAAGTCGAAAATTCAAGTTCTCTCGAGAGACTTCATATAGGCAGGTGATGTATGTTCCACATCTCCTAAGGGATACTTTTGAAAGACGTACCCATCAGGAGAGATGGAACATACCATCCTGCCTATGTGGATTCTCTCGAGAGATTGGTCGTTCCCCATCTAGGTTTTAGTTAGTAGCTCAAATCAATCAATCAGTCAATTTTCAGGAATAGATAAATATTCAAGTGAAGAATCAAAAGTACCACTTTTTTATACTTTTTTATATTTATTTGTGTAGTTTTTTTGTTTTGCTAATATCCTATTCATTATTCATTCCTCGCGAGGAGATTTAACGGGCTGCGCGTACGAATAAGGTCAGCTGAATCTATCATTGACAGACTACCAAAAGAGTACAAGACTTCAGTTTAAAACGCAGCAATCAGTCAGTATCACTAAATAAAAAAAAAAAAGATTTCTTGTTTTGTAAACTTTTTTTTTTTGCTTCCCAATTGAATTCCCATTAGGTTCCTTTTGCTGGAAAACCCTTCAGAAAGGATACCTCCAAGAACAAGGGGTCTGGAAGGATCTCATTCCTCAAAGCGATTCTCTGAAGATGGCAGGAGGAGCGCCGTCTGCCATCTCAACGGTTCCCTCGAGCCACTCGATATGTCGTTCTGTCGTTCGTCTCTGTGGTCGTTAATTAGTGACGATTACTTCATCATTTCATAGGTCGTGAGAAGAGCCTCGTGAACATGCGTGGAAACGAATAATCTCTGCTTCGAGGACCCCTTATTGCAGTCTTGTAAGAGGCCCATTTGGTTTGATTGTTCCTGTGAGTTAGGTCCAAGTTCCGTTTCTCTCCGTTTCTATAATGAGTTTAACTATATAGGCAAGTCTTAGCTCGATATTCACAGTTCAGAAGAATAAAGACGGAGTGAAAAAACGGTAATCCACTTAGGAGTACATGGCTCGGTGACTGTTAATTTCCCTCAGCTGCCCAGCTTTGGAAAATTTTTTGCCTGGCTTTCTGCCCCACCTCTATTTTCCTTATCGTTTTTTCATGTTTTTTTTATCTGGCCTGGGATCACAAAGAGATTTGGATCCCCTTATCGTCGGCCTCTCTACTATTATAAAAAAAAAAAAAAACTGGAAAGGCTGAAGAAAAGATGCATGAAAATCCTGGAGGGAGAGAGAAAGGAGAAGAATGAGAAGGGAATTTTTGGGACTGGAAATTAGACTTCGAGGAAACTTTGCAATTAATGTTTAGGAGGAAGTCGAACGCTGTTCTTCGCTCGGGAAGAACTTAAAGCGTTGATAAATGAGGGTAAGTGAGATAATACCGGAAATTTAAAATGGGGATTGAGAAAATGAATGGGAGCGGAGTGATAATGGAAGGAGAAGAGAGTGAGAGAGAGAGAAAAAAGAACAGAGGAGAGATGGGCAAATGAATGAAGGAAGATATACGAGTCTAAGAAAGTTGTTTAAAGTAAGACAAGTTGTCGTTGAGCAGAGAAAGCAGAAATTTACTGGTGAATGAAATGGAAAATAATGAAGGACCCAGGGGAGGGAAGGGCGAGGGAGAACCATTGGGTAAAAGTAGAGTGAAGAGAAAGAAAGGGACAAGAGGGAAACGTGACAAAGGAAAGTTATTTAGTTTTGATCGTGTTTCTCAGACGTCGCTTTGGAATTGATGCATTAATTTGCATTGACAGTCATGTAGCATTTTAGATGAATCTCTCTCTCTCTCTCTCTCTCTCTCACCTTCACTCCCTCAAACTCTGTCTCTCTCACACACACAATCTGTCACTCCATCAAAATCTCTCTCCCTCGTTCTCGTAATCTGTCATTCCCTCAAAATAATTCTTTCTCTCTCTTTTTCACATCAAAATGTCTGTCTGTCTGTCTGTCTGTCTCCTCTCTCTCTCTCTCTCTCTCTCTCTCTCTCTCTGTATATATATATATAGTATATATATATATATATATATATATATATATATATATATATATATATATATATATTTTATATATATATATATATATATATATATATATATATATATATATATATATATATATTATGTGTGTGTATATATATATATATATATATATATATCTATATATATATATATATATATATCTATACATGTACACACACACACACTCACATATATATATATATATATATATATATATATATATATATATATATATATATATATACACGCATCAATTTATTCGCTTGATTGTCATTATTCATTTCACCGTCCTTCGTGCAGGCTTAACGAAAAAACAAATAAGTATTAAGAATCCATAAATCTAGTTTCTGTTTTTTTTAATGCTATCACACTTCGTATCCATTATTTTCCATCTTTCCGACGCCTTTTCTCAAAAACTAATGCAAATTGTATGGTGTTCTTATGTTGCACGGAACCAGTGGTCATTCAGCAACGGGACCAACGGCTTTACGTAAGTTCTGAACTAGTTCGTATGAATTGGAAGTTCCTCTCATTACTCCGTAAAAAAGTGACTTTTCGCTTAACTAGGGGAGTAAGCCTACAGACTGCTTTGTTTTTTGATGTTGTTGTTTTTCTTGTTGTTGTTGTTGTTGTTCTTGTTGGGTGGTGGAGGAAAATCTGTGAAAGGCTAGAAAGGTCTGAAAAAGGTGTTTTGCGTTGAGTCAACGATACAGGAATTTGGGGAAAGGATATTTATGATTTATTTATTAGAATGAAAACGTAAAAACAAATAAGTTTTTATATTAAACTGCACAGTACAATTATTTTCTCATAAACTATAGCGTATTTATTTTAATTTTCGCTGTTTGCCCGGAGATTTGAGCACGCTTCCCCCGAGTAAGCTGGAGGTCGGATCACGCCTTGTTCAAATGCTTGCGAAAATCAATCTCTCTCTCCTCTCTCTCTCTCTCTCTCTCTCTCTCTCTTTATTTTTCATTGAACTCCTATATTTTTGTATTACTTGTTAACCACCTACACTGCACACCTTTCCTTACATATTCATCTGTATTAGAAAAGTGTCTCAGACGAAATCTAGATTATATATATATATCTATATATATATATATATATATATATATATATATATATATATATATATATATATATATATATATATATGTATATATGTGTGTGTGTGTGTGTGTGTGTTGTGTGTGTGTATTCAAGTTTCTTTATATATTACATATCTTATTACTTCTCCTGATAGCGACTGTCCATCGTGATTTCTTTGTTATAATGAACTAATTTTTTTCAGTCAGTCATTGTTAGACTGTGGGAAAAAAGTGTTTCCCCACATAATCCATTTTTCCTTCACTTATGATTCGAAAACCTTCGCTGTAGCAGGACGTCTGCGAAACGTAGAATACGAATTTCGTCTTCTAAATTGGGCCTTCCAGAGTTGTATTTCCTCATTTTTGGTGGGGAATTTAAATAAGCGCGTCTACCCCGGGTAGGATTCTAATGGCTTAGGCCTACGTTCCAGATTATACATTTATAGCACTGTGCTTCCACTACTATCATAATACTTATATCTATATATGTGTTAAGTAACACGTGGTGTGGTTTTGTAAAAATAACAGAGCCAAGACGATTGAGGCTGTATACGAAAGAAAAGGCTTCTGTTATATTTATTTCCATGAATGATATTGCACCAATACCGTCATCTCTTACTCTGGGAGTAAGCTTACAAACTACTGTGTTGTTGTTCTTGCTCTTAGTCTTCATGTGTGTGTGTGTGGGTGTGTTTAGGGTAGGACTGAAAAAGGTGTTTTTGCTTTGAGTAAAAGGCACAGGTGTCTTAGGATAGGATATTTATGATTTATTTTATGAGATGAAAATGTAACAAATAATAATGTGGATGTTAAACAGTACAGAACAATTGTTATTTCCAATAAAATAAAGTTTTTATTTTTGTCGTAGGTGAAAGAACGATCTATCTGTCCGTATATTTTAGCACTTTTCAATTATTTCATTTGCTGAATTCAGATGCTATGTCTCTGCTCGTTTGTTTTATAACGAGAATAGATGAACGTGTTTAATTTGTGTCCTTTATAATTGATCCTTGATGTTACTATGAGTAGTACTAAGTATGAGTGTTGATTATGGAGACCACTTCACGTTAAGTTAGGAATTTAATGTTTACAAACTTATGCGTCAGGGGAACATCGTTCCACGCGTCCGAATAAGCTGGAGGTCAGATCACACCTTTGTTTTATTAAGGTTTTTCTATATTTCTAATAAAGTGCTTTGTTGCTGATATTATTATTAGTTTTCCGTTGTAAGGAGTCCATACTGAACTATGACTCAACCTCTCCACTTCTGACCTGCGAAAGAGAGGAGCCTTCTATACTTTATTGTCAGAAATTTATAAAGCTTTTTATATTTATTGGATTTTGTAGTTTTCAACGTGATCCAAATTCGAAAGCTGGTGGAGGCAGTATTACTTAATTCGAGGAAGGCTCTTTGCTGGCATAAGGCCGGTGGACTTGGACCATCCAACGAAACCTGGGGCAGATTCTTTTCTTGAGCTGGAATCTTGGAATCTTGGAAAAGGAAAGGGACACAAGATGTCTTCCTAAATACCTCACAGTTCTCGATGGTTCTGCCACAATTAAGACGAACTTTGGATCATGTTGCAAATTGGAATATGCAACGGATATATATATATATATTATATATATATATATATATAGAGAGAGAGAGAGAGAGAGAGAGAGAGGAGAGAGAGAGAGAGAGAGAGAGAGAGAGAGAGAGGCTAGGTTTTGTACTGCATTGTCTATGTTTCTTTACAAAATACTCTTGAAACACGTCCTATATTAAGAGACCAAATGATATTACCCATTTTATCAAACTAAACCCACTGGTTTTATCGTTGAACTATTCCTATGAAAGGATATATATATATATATATGTATATATATATATATATATATATATATATATATATATATATATATATATAATATATATATATATATATATTATATATATATATATATATATATATATATATATATATATATATATATATATATTATGCATACACACACACACACACACACACACACACACACACATATATATATATATATATATATATATATTATATATATATATGTATATATATATATATATATATATATATATATATATATCTGTATATTCTATTCAGTAAATACTGACCTTTAGATGGCATTATGTATTGTGAAATTTGAGTGCTTGCGCCCAGAGCTAAGCACCGCAAAAATGAAGGAAAATCCGAAAAAAATTGAACATGACAATGAGATCGCTACAATGACTAGCCATCTTTATTTGATCGCTTTTCCCAGATAAGGAATTTTTATGTGAAATTTAGCCACAGTTGAAAAAATAATCGTCATATCTTCATTTTTTCCTCAGAAGAAGTTTTCATTGTCTATTTAAGTTTGATAATGAAACGAAATCGTTCGACAAATGGGACTATTGCCTCGTTGCGTCAACCGTCTCGTCTGATGATGAAGCTGTTGCTCTGATGCAGAAGGACAGCTGCTCTGCTGTCTTTTGTCTGTCTTTAAGGATCAGCTGCAGGATGCTGGAGGCTTCGAGGATACTT
>NC_087215.1:15275856-15300856 GCF_015104395.2 Macrobrachium nipponense | reverse complement strand
TTTTCTTTTTTTTTTGTGCTAGAAATAAATATGACATAATTAAAACCCCAATGTAGTATTTGAAATGAAGGTGAATAGTCATCTCTCTCTCTCTTCTCTCTCTCTCTCTCTCTCTCTCTCTCTCTCTCTCTCTCTCATTTACACTAGCGCGGAATTTCTGCATATTAAATTCCAGCCATAGTTGACATACAAGTGACTCGGGAATTGATTTTGGAAGAACAAATACCGAATTCCCGAAGTCATTCGGACGTATCTCTCTCTCTCTCCATTTCGCTCTGGCGGATTGAGAGGTAATGGAATAATGAGATCGTTCTTTAACTGGTAAAAATTTTGGAGAACGTCAAGAGAAGGGACTCAATGGGAGCGTAAGCCGACAGTAATTCTTTTCCCGTCATTGCACTACATATTGAAACAGATGTATTGTTGAAATAGCGTTTTTGCATGAAGTTACTAAATGCTGAGAAATAGTGAAGTAGATTCTTTATGCCAATCTGAAATCAAAGTTATCTTGCCCAAATGCGTTTTGGAAATACAGATCAATACAGATGACGAAGAGAGAGAGAGAGAGAGAGAGAGAGAGAGAGAGAGAGAGAGAGAGAGAGAGAATCTGCATGTATTGGTGACGAGAGAAATGGCATTTCAAGCCTGTGCTTCCATTGTCAGAGTTTGCAAATGAGCTGGGATATCGCTTTTGTTATGAAATATGCGCGGAGCTAATCAGGCTTGTGAATAATAATTTCAATAATATTCAGTAATATTTATAATGTATTTAATAGTGGTAACATTCATGACAATTCTCTGTTTTTTATTTATTTGTTTAGGGTGGTAATCATTAAATGAATATTGGAAAGCTGCTGCTATATTCAGACCAGTCTTCAAAAGACTGGTCTGAATATTGAACACTGGGTAAACTAATATGTCGGGTATCTGCTGTGCGCTGAATCACTTTTAATGTTTAAAGTGTTAAAATTTGCATCTTTACAATTGGTTTATGATGTTTGTACGGCACGAAGATCATACAGAACCGCAACTATACAATTTAGCTGATAATATTTTGCAAATGTTCGGCCATTGTCAGTTTTTTCGATGAACTTCAAGGCCTGATAGGTTAAGTTTTTTTTAACACTCCTTTTTCACTGTAAATCTGAATTAGCTAGACTGTTGAAGCTTGAAGGTCTTTGGCTTTGAAACATAGTTGTGTTTTCATTGCCTTTTTTTTCAGCCTTTTTTCAAGAAGACCGCTGAGAGAGAGAGAGAGAGAGAGAGAGAGAGAGAGAGAGAGAGAGAGAGAGAGAGAGAGAGAATCAAGAAGGGATAGCAATGTTTGGAAAAATATTGGTAAGTAGCAAGAAATAGTCTTTATTTGTACGTATATATGTGCGTATAATATTTTTTTTCAACCCTACACCTTTTGTCGCACTGTAAGAGTTAAAACAGTATTTAAGAGAAGTCTATCCTTAGACTGGAATGATCTAGTTTTGGGTTCCATCATAAAATAAAGGGAAAATAGAGCAGATTCGCGGAAGGAACAAAGGAACAAAGCTGCAGTTGGTTCTGGACAGAAAAGGTGAAAATGAAGGTGTGAGATTGATTAAATACGAGTAGTCTCTCTCTCTCTCTCTCTCTCTCTCTCTTTCTCTGTTAAGGGTTCCTACAGATGCTGAGACGACTCTATAGGAAGGTAGGAATGGAAGTAGGGTGTCTCGAATATTCGCAGTATTAAAATATTGATATTCATGAACTACAGATGACCTGACACTTTTTCCCAGTACGGAGGAGCAAAATGGATCACGTGATCAGGTGCAACCGTTTCAGAAGAATGACTGTCCTTTATCGCTTCTGTCTTTAAGGAATACGCTGTAAAAATATTAACTAATATTGCAAAACAATGGTGCAGTCAGGTACAGTTCTTTCCGACCATTCTTCTAATACTGGATGATATGCGTGGAGTAACGCCGTCAGTGGACCTAACACGGTTCACTGTAGGCATTATAAAAGAATCTTGTGCTGCATCTTACTTATCTTCTGAGTGATTTTGTCGGGCTGTTTAACTTCTGCAGTCTCCCCCTGTCACTTACATGGGTTCTGCATTAATGAAAATGCCCTAGTGATTGGATATCTACCAACAATTTCACTGTTCATTCAGTGATCATTATTATTATTATTATTATTATTATTATTACTTATTATTATTATTATTATCTGAGTAGTTTCATAGTTGTGTATAAGAGCCTAATTGAACTTTGTAAGTCAACGCATATCTTTCAATTCTTTAGCCTGTCGTAAATCTGATGTCTTGGAACTGCACACGATATCTTTATCACCTATTGCAACTCTCTCTCTCTCTCTCTCTCTCTCTCTCCTCTCTCTCTCTCTCTCTCTCATCTCTCTATCTCTCTCTCTCTCTCTCTCTCTCTCTCTCTGGGCAACAGGATCTCCATTCATTAAACCCAGCGTCAGTTGAAATCTCAAATGACTTTGGAATCCATTCGGAAGGATCGGCTGATCTGAACTTTCCAAAATCCTTCGGCGTCGTTCCTTTTCATTTCGTGTGTCAGGATTGCGAGGCAATGGAGGAGGTATTTGTCTTGATAAAAGACGAAAGACCATTTCATCAACTTTGCAAAGACTCCAGGCTGCTAAGATGAAGGTCCAGAGACGAGCGTTTGAAAGTCACTTAGTTCAGAATGAATGTCAGAATTCTTTTCCCTCATTCGACTGAATTTCAGGTACAACTGCTGGATACTGAAGCTAAAATAACGGAAAGTTCATGACGTCATTCCACTTCAGTGACAGATGTGAGATCCCTACTGTTATTGTGACGGATAATGTAATTAAATTGATGTAACAAGGTTCCATTACCTTGGTTTAATTACGCTATTGCATTGCACCGGGATATTGAAGCGTTACGTTGTCAGCTGAAGTATGTTGGTCTTATTCTGCTTTGATGACAGCATATGCCATTATGTGGAATAACTAATTCGCTTTGCTGGGAATACAAGGTGGGTTTGGTCTGAGAAATCCAGCATTCAGGTGTCACAGGTTAATAAGGTTTGTTTCTTCGAATGTAACGGGAATATTTGGCACCACACCACCACATTAACTGAAACGTTAATGAAGTTGCTTTATATAATTTCCAAGAATGAACTGATTATCGCTAAAACACAAGCAATATGCTTTCATCCGAGAGTCACTTTCGAAATTATGTGACAGAATCGACTTCTATCTGTCATTTACAAAAGCTCCGAGAACCGTTTTCTTTCCTTCTTTTGCATTTCAGCATTTTGTGTTCAGGGCCTGCTGCAGAGAAAGGAGGTGGACAGTCAGTCGTGAATAGAACACGAAGAAGGCCCTTTTTTTCTCTCTCTCTCTCTCTTCACGGGAAAAAATGTTAGCAAGAGAGGGAAGTAGGAATTAGCATTTATGATTTGGAGTGCCTAAGATTGCTCATTTTGGCAGTATTTTTATCTAAATTCTCTCACTGCCTCGTATACGTATGTGTGTATTATACATACGTACACACACATATATATAATATATATATGTGTATATATATATATATATATATATATATATATTATATATATATATATATATATATATATATATATATATATTCAGAGAGAGAGAGAGAGAGAGAGCGAGAGAGAGAGAGAGAGACTGTGTCCTGTGTTATAAATCATAATTATTCCTAAGGGCCAACTGCGCAAACTCATTTCCATTTATTTTCCTTCTCCCAAAAAATAAGCTATGAAATATAATCTTGATAATCTTGTATAAATCATCTCTCTCTCTCTCTCTCTCTCTCTCTCTCTCTCTCTCTCTTCTCTCTCTCTCTCTCAATTTGATCGTAGATTTCTGTCATTCCTGACGACAGCTCCTCTTGGCTCCCGGCGTGATAGAATTTGGCGCCGGGTGAATCGAGTGACACTGAAAGAAACCGATTATTCTCTCAACCCTTTGATAGTCGCCAAGACTTTTTTTCCGTTTCGCGGGCTTTTCGTTCGTCACTTGGGTCCTTGTTTATGTATTCTTGATATATATTCCCCTCCTAGTTCCTCGTTGGACGAGTGGCTTACGTGCGTCGTCTACCGATTCGGTAGTCGCGAGTGGACTCCCCGCTCCGCCAACGTTGAATCAGAATAATTTATTTCTGGTGATTAGAAATTATTTCTCGATATAATGTGGTTCGGATCCCACAATAAGCTGTAGTCCCGTTGCTAAGTAATCAATTGGTTCCTACCCCAGGTAAAAATATCTAATCCTGCGGGCCAGCGTTAGGAGATCTGTTAATCAGCTCTGTTGATTTGTTAGACTAAGAATACTTAACATTTTATTCCTCTCCTGAGGCTATAGTCTTCCGGTTCTGATGTGGCGGAATGTGTCCACGAGGAAAAGGTTGATAATTATAATAGAAGATAACAATAGAAGTAGAGCGATGATGATTAGTGTACTAACTGATGAGACAATAATGCTGGATTCGATTCCTATCAAGCCGGAACGCCAGAACCACGTTCCGATTACTGGTGTACCTGGTAGAAAGTTGACTGTGTTTGCAATAACCATGGTGTGGAGGGCATGAGGTTAAAACTTCATTCCATATGACTTTGATGAGAACATGGACTGGATATATTTGTGGTATTATAATATTATATATATATAATAATATATATATAACATATATAATATATATAATATATATTTATATATATATTATAAATATATATATATATATTATATACTATATATACAATATATATATATATAGATATATATATATCTCATATAATTATATCTAATATATATTATATAGATATTATTATTATATAATATCTTTAATATATAATATATAACTCCCTATATCTCTATCTCTATTATATCTATACTCGTCTATTATTATATATTACCTATAATATATTATATATTTATCTACTATCTCGCTGCAAACCATATATATATATATCTCTATATATATAGGTGATTATATTATCTACTCTTCTATATCTATCTTCAATTTGAAACACGCTGAAATTCGCAACGTCATCGCACTGAACGCTTTAATGAAATTACAAGTTAATGGGGTTAGAGTTAATTGCTTTATGTAATTAGGTAGAAAAATATTTCATTTGTTCGAAATAAAGAAAATCATAATAAGGGGCTGCCAGTGATTGTAATTGGATGGTAATTTCCTTGCATATTTTTGGATGAACTAGACTTTCATTTCTATTAAACCTCTTTGGAAGTATACAGGCTCGAGGTCCAGTGGTTACCAGCTCCTCCTCGCCATTACCATCCTCTCCTCACAATGGATAATGTCCATGTTGATCCCCGACAGTTGGTTCGTACCTGATAGTTATTAGCGTGTGGTGGGTATTAGCCAAAGGAGAAGGACATTGGGCTGGCAACTTCATCCCAATATATTTATTTCGATCCCCGACAGAGAAAAGTTTATCTGGCAGCTGATGTACCGGATAGTTATTCGAGTGTGGTGGGTAGTAGCCAATGGAGAAGGATATCGGGCTGGCAACTTCATCCCAAAATAGTGACCGAGATCCGGAATACTTTTTGAAGCTTCCATATATGTGCATGAATGTGTGTGCGCGTGTGCGTTCATGACAGAAATAAACTTACGTTTTTTTATTTGTAATAATTAGATGCCAAGATCGTCGTCATCATCGCCACAATAATTAGCGTCATTCAGAAACAAAAAGCAAATATAAAAACATGTCCAGCACCCCACCGTGCTTTTAGCTTTTATCTTGAAATCTCATTTTCTCTTTCATTTTTTTATTGTGAATCGTTTTTCTCGGCCCTTTTTATTTTTTTTCAAAGAACTGATCTTTTCAACTGTTGATGGATATGGCAATGCTTATAAAGCTACAATAACTTTATTTTTATATTCTTGGAAATGAGAAAGTGCCTTTGAGAACAGCGGTGGTTTTTGCGATTTTATCGTGTTGTGTCTGTTTACTTTGATTTTTATTTGTATTCATTGTTATCTCTTAATAAGGATTCATATTGCTCTCTCTCTCTCTCTCTCTCTCTCTCTCTCTCTCTCTCTCTCTCTCTCTCTCTGACTGTGTATGTGCCTGTGCTTTTGTGCAGGTATTGTTTAGGTACTAGATATATATATAATTGAAATCCTTTGTTGTAAACGTGTTGACTTTACCAAGCAGAATTGCCTGAGTATCATATATATATATATATATATATATATATATATATATATATATATATATATATATATATATATATATAGCACACACACACACACACACACACACACACACAATATCGAAGGTAGCTAGCTAGAACTAGGGAGGCAGCCAGTTTGATTGTGCGAAATTTGGAACATTTGTTTCATTTTCAGTCTTGGTCTTGTGATAAGCAAATTGCCAGTGTCCATTGTTTCGTGGGTTTGAGATGGAAATCTCGCGCACTTATGACGAAAAGGAAATGATGTAAAAAGAAAAACATATACTGAATCATTTTTTCTCAAACGTTTCCGGGTTTCAAATTTTGCATGTATGAAAAAATTCGCGGCGAAAAGAAAGAGTTGCAAGCGTTGCTACCACCTTTCACCCCTCGGTGTTAAAAGTCAAAATCGCAGGGGACAAGAAGGGAAAGGATTCAGTGGGAGGTTTTATGCTCCAAGTTTTTCATATTCAGTTTGTTTAATTGATTCAATAGCGTTTATTTATTCCTTAACGTAGATGTTTGGAAAAAAAACTGTAAAGAAAGATGGGCGAGTAATAATGCAAAATAAATAGCATAAAGAAAAATACGTCTTGCAAACATACATACTTACACTGTAAAAACATTTGTTAACAAAATTCACCTCAGGTGAGCTAATAATAATCATCATCAGCATCGTCGCCTCCAACGCCATGCCAGAAAAAAACACAAACAAACAAAGAAACAAACGCAGCGACTATATCAATTGCATTGCCTGGAGATGTCATTCGCGAGAGAAATGGCTTTCCAGAGGAAATGAATTCTGCCATAAAATTTCTAACATCGGAAACATCATATCCAAATAGAAGGACGCTTAACTCACACTCACTTTGCCTGTCAGTCCGTCAATGCAATCAGGAAAACGACACTATTCGACGCGCGTTAAAAGTAAAGTATTATCTTTGCAAACGTATTGCAGCAGAGAATTTCATTTGCAGAATTTAATATTCTGATGGAAGCTTTGCTCACACGTGTTGCATTTGTCACTCCATCAATTATTTCTGCAAAATATGATCTGTGTCACTCGTAGACATTTACTGAAGCGATTTCATTCTCGTCTTTTTAATGCTATGAGAGGGTATTCGAGTAGAAAGCTAATCAATTTTCAGGGCAAACAAAACAAATCTGTTTGACAGTCCCCATTCGCTCTCTCTCTCTCTCTCTCTCTCTCTCTCTCTCTCTCTCTCTCTCTCTCTCTGTAACACAGAGTATGTCGGTGAAATTGCAAATATTTGTCTATGAAATCTAATGATTTATTTGAATATACTCTGTCATCCACAAACTTTCATCAGTAGTGATCGGAGGACTGAAGGAGTAATCGCGCTAACTTTGATTGGGTAATCTCCCCCAACCACACAAATTCAAACAACCAATCGCATAAAAACGAATAAAACTTTCGTTTGCTTACGATGGATGACCAAGTGTGTGTGTGTGTGTGTGTGTGTGTGTGTGTGTGAGTGCATATAAGCTTTTAAATAAATGTATTCAGTAAAGTCCTATATATATATATATATATATATATATATATATATATATATATATATATATATATATATATATATATATATATATATATATAGACATATATATATATATATATACATATATATATATATATATATAATATATATATATATATATATATATATATTACGCTACATAGGGAAGTAATAAGAGTTTTTGCTATTCCCCCAGAGTTGACAGTGAGACAATGAGGAAAAAACAGTTGTTAAGTGCTTAAGAAAATTAGCAAACAAATAATCGACAGGAAATTTTAAAGTAAAAGAAAAAAAATCTACTATTATAAATGCCTGGGACTGGAACAGCCCCCTCCTCCAAGGGAATTCCAAGAACCACCTTCTAAACCAAATAGAAAATCCATCCTGCCTGCGCCACGCAGCGAATTCCTGGCCCTCTTCCCTGCCCCCAAATTCCACCTCGACCTTCTCCTGCCCATTCTTGGTTTCTCTTGGGCCTCTGGAACCTTCTTTGTTCCCTGAAACACTGTTCGAAGCCCCGCGGTTTGTTCTCGGTATCGGTAAGGTTCGGTCGAGTTCCTGGGATTTTCACGTCCATTTCATATGGTGTCCTTATGTAAATCTCTCTCTCTCTCTCTCTCTCTCTCTCTCTCTCTCTCTCTCTCTCTCTCTCTCGATGCATTTCTTCTTGGTACATGATTTATTTAGGGTATCAACTTTGAGAGAGAGAGAGAGAGAGAGAGAGAGAGTACATTTTCATTCACCGTACATTTCCAGGTAACTATGAGAAGAATTGTATTATTGAAAATTTAAACAAAAATCTTGGTTACGGAAGAAATTAATTTACGGCAAAATTTTAAATCCAGAAAGTATCAAATGGCCCCCTTCCCCTAAAAAAAAATGTAGGAATGATTGAATCAGTAAACAAGACAGACACTAACTTTAGATAATGGACAATACAATCAACAAACAAGAACGCAAGAAATAAAAAATCTCAATCTCGTATTATGTTAACAAACAAGCATCCAGGGGGAGAACAGAGAAAGAGAGGATGATTCTCTCCCAGAGATCCTAAATTTTGACTTTCCTCTCCTACGACTTCCCTGTACTCCTCCTCCTCCTCCTCCTCCTCCTCCTCCTCCTCTTCCTCATCCTCCTCCTCCTCCTCCCGAGCCACTCATCCATTTCCCAGAAGAAATCTAAACGGCAAACACCAAAATACGCATAAACGTTTCCATCGACAACAGAGAAGATCCCTTTCCAAGAAGGAATAAGAACAGCGCTAAAGAAATACTAACAAGAAAGGAATATAAAAGGAACCTTCCTGCGGGGCATAGAGGCAACGCACACGAGAACTGCTTTAAATGATGAAATTTAATATCTGTGTCTCTGGAAATGATGTCAGGATGTTTCTCAGAAGACCGGTTGCTTCTTGAAGGGCGAGAATCGTCACTCACTCTGCCTCAGTCGGCCAGAATCTCACAGTATCTGATATACACGGAATTTGGTGATGTACATTTTTCTGAAGGAAAACGTGATTAAAATTCATGGAACCGTCTCCAGAGTTAGGAACCTGTGCTAACACAAGGCCATTTTAATCCAACTTCAACTTCAACTTCAACTCTGTATCTCTCTAACACACACATGTATATATACATACATATATATATATATATATATATATATATATATATATATATATATATAGTATATATATATATATAAGTATGTGTGTGTGTGTGTGTACTAAAAGCAGTAACACGTTCGCTATGTTGCTAGTTTCCTATAGGATGCAAAAATATTTAAATGGTGGATGATATACAATGTTGCATATACAGCTCATATGCATAAAGCATGGCTTGTTTCTAAATGCTTCCATAAATATAAATGCATTTTAAACGGTTATTTGTGATCCCTTAATTCAATTTTAGGTTTGGAATGAAAACAAAATTTATTCAAAAAAAGATATTCTCCTTCCTTTCCTATTTTTAGTTAATATTTAAAGAGGAACTGGAATGTGGAATTGTGACTGGGAAATTGCTTATATTTTCTTGTGTTAGCTATTCGTGTTATGGTATTAAGGGTCAGATCTGGTTAATTTGGTGAACTTGGTTACTAAGGTGTTAAGTGTAGCCAAGATATAGAATGAACCTGCTTTGATTGAAAGGGGTAAGATTTATTGTGACTGTGTGTTCTCTTCATTGCGTCAAATGAAATTTTTGTACGTCGCTGGCAAAAGGCTCAAAAGGTTATCTAATTTTATTGTGCTTCAGTTAAAGGGAAGTTTAGATTGTCTTGGAAATAACTTCATATTAGAGAAAGTCACCCCAATTGTGACATTTTTCCATTTAATTAAAGGATGTTGGCAATCACTTTTCTTAATGCATAATAGAAAACATATTTTTCATACTGTAAAGGTGATGGAAATATTCCCTGCAAACAGTATAAACATAATTTCTTTTTTGTATTTATTCGTTGTTTGCCATTATATGTATCCAAATAATATTCTTGCGAATATGAAAAGAACGTCTTCAATTTGCCCCCAATCACAGAGGGCGCTTCTTGTCTTCAAAGGACACTGAAGTTCCTTTTTTCTACAGATTATAGGCTAAGTAAGTTTTTTTTTTCTCTTTGTCGTGAATACGCCATGTGCCGGCTTTTTTTATGGATTTAGTTTGTAGCCGTTTTTTTTTAAATAGAGGAAACCATCTAGCAAGGTTCGGCTTTGGTACCCGAGTTCCAGAAATCATTGGTCAAGTTTTTTTTTAAAGAAATTATTGAAAAATTATGGAGCCACGCTTTGCATATGCACCTCACCCTTACCTATAACCTGAGTTAACCTTATTGTAATCCAGCTGCCCACAGTGCGAAAAGGTTTGGGTTTCCCCATAACTCTACATGGTATGTTAACAAAATGGGTCATATCATTGTTGACAAACAATATCGAGAATAAAATTCCTTTAATTGGGCTACTGCTTTATGAGGTAAAAGGCTAACTCTATTGCTAGTTCCTCAACCCTGCGTAAACTGGTGGGATAGGTTGGACGTAGTTTTGTGTAATGTGTTGGTGTAGGACTGATATAGCCTAGTGCCCAAAAAAGTGGGCCTTATTCTCATGAAGTTAGTGTTCTATCCACAGGTATAAGCATAGCCTAACCCTCTATTGAAAGGTTTATCGAAGGCACATGCTGAAGATGAGCTACATTAGGCTAGTATGGTGAAGTTCAGTGTGACATATTGACTCCAAGAATTGAAAGTTCATTAAAGTGCTATAGCTGAAGTCATTACTAGTGGTTTAAACAAAATCACAGGTATTTAGCCTATATAGAAAGTGTTTCACATCAGGCTTTCTGTATTTTTACCCAAGTTTTTTAATTAAAGATGAAAGTGGTTTGTATAGCAGTTTAAAAACCTTACACCATCCAACAAATTTGGGATACCCAGTAGGATATCAGGGGTGATTTTCACCAAAGTGATTTGTGATGCAATGTCTGATTAAAACTATAGTTTTCATTGTAACCCAGCCTTACCTAACTTGAGTTAACCTTAGCCTAGACAACCATCGCAGAGCACACTGAAATCAGGAAGGGATCTCCCAACAGTCCACATGGCTTGTTATCTAAAGGATTTGCATCATCATAAACTGGAAACAGTGTCAAATTTCTTGTATTATTGAGTTACGGCTGCACTGCTATTTCCTCAAACAAGTGTTTACAGCCCGTATGACCTGATGGTCGCTTTTTAATTACCTAAAGTGGGGATGTAACGTTAAGGTCGTGTTTTATTTTTAAGAAGTGATATTCTTCAATACCTAACCAATCATAAGCCCTCTAAAATTCAGAAACTGTTAGACCCTGCCTCACTTAAGTATTTGCGGTTGATGCCCATGTGATGCTTCTGCACTGAGGTCATCAATAGAAACTATAATACTCAATTGATTTTTTATAAGATCCATTGAACCAGTTACTGTTACCATCAATAATGTGCACGTTGATTTTTTTTCCTTGTCACAATTACAGTCGGTTTCAATATTTACTGTGACCTTCAGTTTTACGAGTTAATCCAATCTTTTGTTGGTAGATTACCTCCTGAGCAAAGGAACTCCTGTCGTTTATGGTTTGGTTATGGAGGATCTCCTCTGTGGCTGGATGCAACATATGTGCATTTAATCACACCTGAAAGCATTTTTTATTCAAGTCCAACAAGCAAACTTAGTTATAACCCATGCAATTTCTTTGGTTGAATTGTGATTTTATTGCAGTGTCTTACCGAACAGGTATACAGCTGTAGGTTCCCTACAACAGATAATTGTTCGGTAATTATGCAATAAAATTTCATTATATTATAAAATCACTGTAGCTTATGAAATAGACTTCATAAGCTCATAGCCATAACCTTGTTAAGGTCCAGTACTAGCCATAGCGAACATACCGTATATGTATTACAAGATGTGAAAAGTTCGTTGATGGTAGAGGAAAAAGCCAATGACTATTTGTCATGGACCTAATGACATTATGTACTAGAATGATAGAGTAATAAGTTAATAACATACCGCATAACTTATTAGTCGCAAAATTATGACGTGTTAGTCAGATCAAAGACAATTCGAGGATAAAAATATTGTCACCTTATTATTACTTAACGTCTTTGGCGTCTCATATTTCAGACACTGTTAGACTCTCCTCGGCACACTCTTTATAGATGTATAGGTTTTCAAGTTGCAGCGCTACAGCCTTACCTTTCTACATGATAAAGTGAAGTCCTTATTTTTTCCTTGGGTGAGGTTCCACAAGAACCACATGGACACTGGTCCTTGTCCTCTTTGACATCCATGATGCTACGATCTACAGGAGTTTAAAGGAGTTATCCCTCCCTTGCTCACTTGCATAATTGGGAAACTGACTTTTCTAGGTGGGAGATCAATCTTTATCTCAAAAACTAGTCCCACCTAAGAAATGAGCATTCATATAAAAAAATTATTGTTTGTATTTTAGGAACAGATCACAATTTTATTAAATTGCGGTGTTTTTTTTTTTCAAAATATTGTAGGCTATACAATGTATTTTATTACAACTCGACCTCTTACCAATCCCTCAATGTCCCTGTAGCAGAATGAAAAAGTGATGCTGTACTTCTGAGTGAATGTGAGTGGGGGCTTCCTCCCCTTACGAATTCCCGCCAGTGAACAGCATTGTTAACAAGCTAGACCAGACCAGTTATGCAGAAGGTACAGCATTCCATAAAAAAAAGACAACTGGTAGTGTGATATTTCATAGTCAATCCTGTGATTTAAAATTCAGTAGGTGGAAAAATCTGGTTGTTTCTAGATTGTGGTTGCTAACTTATTGTGATTAGATACAATTCCTCTAACCTGACAGCACAAACAGGTCAATGGAGGTAGCATTACTCCAGATTTTAGTGTCTGTGGGCCTTTGGTATGTCTGTACAAAAAGTGTATGTGGTCATTATCAGTGTGGTTCAGAAAGAATGTTTATTCTTTAGGATAGAAATATCATAATGATTAATTACATTGCTTCTTTAGACAGAATGATTTATGATAGAAATATCATGATTTATTACATTGGTTCCTTAATGTGCCAAAATTAATTTTATTTTAAGTTCCAAATACTTACAAACTCTTGCTGAGGAGATACCAGGGTTATTGCACTGCTCAGCTATGTGGCAAAAGGTCCTGGTTCTGGCAGATCACTAATGGCACATAGTTCCTATTTTCTTGACAATGTTAGATGGAAGATTTTGAAGTGTTGATCATTAATCAATTTAGATGTTTGTGTTGTATCGTTGCCAATGATTGTGAGTAGCAAAAATAGTTTAGACATTCCGGTTACAGGAAACTTTAATTGAAACGTTATTTACAAATTAAATTTGCATTTCTTTTTTTGGTTGAAGGAAGTTTTTATGATTCCTAGTCAAATTGTTTAAAGATATTTTTTTTATTGAAGTAATAGTTTGATTCTTTAAAATTTTGTTGCAGGATTTAACTAATTCATATTTTGCAGGATAGGAGAGAGACCAATGTAAATAGTTTTCAACTTGGACGTTTACGCTGGAAGTCACATTAAAATGAGCGACTTTCAGCGCAGTGCAATGTCACACTTAATAAAGGTGAGAGAGAACAGGCATTCTTTCAGGGATCCACTTGTTTCCTAGTACGTTCGTCCTTTCTCTGTTTAAGCGGCCAGACAAGGTTCGATTCCTTTCTCCTCCCTTACTTTACACTCATAGTTCATTATCTTGAACATGTATACAGAAACTTGGAATTAGTTACTTTATTCAGGTCGAACCTTTGTAATGATGGTTGATATATTCACGTTATGGCAATGGAATCCTCTTCTCTCACTGCAAGTTATACTGTACCTACCACGAGCTTGAATTCCTCTGAGGAAATACAAGTGTTATGAATTCCTTAGAGGCGACCCATGTATTATGAAACCGTACGTATTAAAAATAGTCAACCTATATGAAATTGTCACTAACTCACAGGCTGGCTATTTTTAAGTGTTTTATAGAATTTTGTGGGTTCTGAGTTAGTCAAGGAATTCAGTACCTTGCACACTGTGGCCATTTTGCCCCAGGTCATATTTTGAGGTACGAGAGACACAGCAACAGAACTGCTACATGTCTGTATTTCATTATTGGAGACTATAAATCATTAATAAAGTACTGAGTGGGACCAGACACAGGATAAATTTGAAGTCATACTTGGTCTGGGTCCTTAAGTGCCCTAGGATTTTATCTCCCTCAATTTGTGAGGTAGGCCATGAGTCTGGTGAGGGAAAAAGATTAAAAGGATATGACATCCGCATTCTTAATTCTGGTAGTAACAAACCTTTGTGAGTATGATATAGCCTTCAAAGCAGCTTGTAATTGCCTTTCCTTCTACAGCGTGTACTACTGTAATTTTTTTCTTGGGTACTCTTTGTTATGCTTCTCTTTGATACACATTCTGCTCAAGTCTGCAAACCTTGATTTTCTTGTTCTCCAATTTCCATATGTGTCAGGGCCTCTTCGTCATGCCTTCCATATTGTTATACCCTCTGTTGTTCCCTCCACATATTTGATGTTCATAATTAAATACCCTATATCATCTTAATTTAAAGTGCAGTTCTTTTCTTTGTCAGTTACCATTTTGCCAATTTGTTTGTCAGATGTCCTTAGTGAGGCTTTCCTGTTGTTCCCTCGCAAGTTTTCCCTCTTGTTTTTCTTTATCATCCCATTTTGGGGAACTGTGGCTCCTGTATTTTATTTATGATTTCATTGTTATATATGTCAGTATGTACCATCTGTCATTCATTCCACTATCAGCTTCTGTAGTGAATGCGCTCCACTTTCACGATCTTATTTTTGTTAGGCCCTTCTTTTAATTTTTATCTTTTTTTTATCAGTTTCTTTTTACTCCTACCATTTTTTGTACGAATTTTTATTTTACTCCGTTTTATTCATTTCTCTTTAGACGTTTTGGTTATACCTTTCATATTTTTAAATTAATTTTACTGTTGCAATAGTTTGCCATGATATGACAGCTTGTGTTATATATTGCCTATCTTGAATTAATGATGTCCACGAAGCAAATTATCCATATTCAGTTTTATTTTACATAATGGGAGGGATGCCAGCTATGTAAAACTGTATGAACAGTTTTTTACCAGTTTCTTCAATAAAGGAACTATAGTACATTTTCATGATAGTTCAAATGAAAGAAATTCGAAGAGTGTATTTCTCTAATATTATTTGTACGATGATTTAAAAGAGAACTAGGGGGGGGGGGGGGGGGGGGGGGGGGGGGGGGGGGGAGAATACTTCTCTAGTAATTAGTTCAAAATCTATTATTAATCTATCAAAGCAAAAAGAGTACGTATTTTTTTTCTTTTGACAAAAAATGCATAGAATTTGTTTTGTCAGTAAAAAATATAAAATGTAAACACTCGGCAAATTCAAGTAGCGGTACATATTTAACATTTGTTGGTAGTGGTTTGTTATAGTTGTCAGTGATGTTTTTGCCTTGCATTTACTTTTAAGTTGTGCCAAGCTCTCTAACAAACTTTTTTTTTTTTACAATCACTTTTAAGGTGTTTTATAAGCACATTTTCTTTTCTTTTGTCTTGCCAGTACGTATATCATTGATTGTCAGTAGGTATATCATTGATTTTTTTTCAATACATACATATCATTGATTGTCAGTCTATCATTGATTTTTGTCAGTACATATCATTTATTATTAGTACACATACTTCACTTTGCTGGTAGTGGTTTGTGATGCTTTTGCTTTGCATTTACTTTCCTGCCAATCTCTCAAAAGTTGTTTGATATTTACCCATTTTTAGTACATTTGTCAGTATCATTATACTGATTGTCTGTACACATACTTCAATTCTTTGTTCGCAGTGATTTGTTATAGAAAACGTCAGTGATGTTTTTTACTTTCAATTTACTTTGTGAGGCACGTTTTTTTTATTTTATTTGTACATTTGTCAGTATCATTATCAGTACACTTACTTCTTCAGAATTGAAAAAAATATTTGGCAGGTTTTGTTTAAAGACTGTTTAGTATTTAACAGTTTTGTTGTACCATTATACATTTTTTATGTCTGTATTTTACTGTTTAGGTAGGTTTGTTGTGGTAATTTTTAGTTTTATTAGTTGTGTGATATTTTTTATTAACTTTAATCATATAGTGTACTACAGTGACTGATTCGGGCTGCTTTCACAATTTTTCTTTAAATTTGTCAATGTGTAATTAGATTAATTTGAGAGACTCAACTCACAAACTAACATTGAATGCAATATAAACACTTGATTCGAAATGATTTTTTATTGTATTTATAAACTGTACACTATACCAACCCATTTACAATATGAATAATCTATACATGACTGATTTCTAATGATAAATTTTCATACTTTCAGGAATTTGGGATGGCTTCTGTTTTGCTAATAAGAGTGAGGAATTGCTGTAAGACCGAAAATAGCACAAGCTTATGTACGTTGTCAGAAAAGTGATTGAGAGAAAGTTTTTTAGAGCCTGGAAAGGGTGATACTGTGCAGCTGCCAAGTAGGAATCGCAGGTACTCCAGAGAGATGAGATCAATAAGGAGGCAAGTTTACCTGAATGTTAAGAAGTTATTGCAGTTCCTTTCTACTGATCATGGACCAAGTTTCGACTAAATGATGGCAGGAAGATAGTTACCAGAACAGAAAAGAAACTATTGGTGGCTGTAATCAAGACAAAAGTTTACAGCACTTGGAAATGAAGATGCAACTAGTCATGTGATAGAAAAGATCTACTGGTGTAGCAGCCGAGCATCCCAAGGTCACAACATGGTTTCCCAGGATACGGAAAGTGTAATAGGCAAGATGTCCTAAAAATGCAGCTGTTTTCCAGATACTTATATGGAATGCGGTGTAGCAGCAGTGTATTCCATCATACGGAAAGTGTAAATAGGCGAGAAGTTCTAAATCACAGGAGTGTTTCCAAGCATATGGAAGGTGGTGCAGCAGCTGAGATACCCCAAGGTTGAAGGGAAGTTTCCTAGAATGTGGAAGGTGGAGTAGTTAAAATGTCCAAAAATCACACATTTCAACTTCTATACCTCATTTGCGTAAGAGAAGACTTCAGAAGTGTTTTTAAGTAATGGGAATTATAGCAGCCGAAGAGTTTTAAAATCACAGCAGATTTCCCCAGCATATATAGATAGGATGTGTAACATTTGAGATGGATATAGATAGGAAGTGTAAACGTTCTGAGTAACATTTTGTTTGATGGATATAGATAGGAAGTGTAACGTCTGAGGTAACATTTGAGATGGATATAGATAGGAAGTGTAACCATCTGAGGTAACATTTGAGATGGACATAGATATGAAGTGTAACATCTGAGATGACAGTTTCTTGGCGAAGATGGTGTGGTGAGATTTTCAAAGATTGCAGGAGCTTTTCTCAACATATGGAAAAGATGCCTAAAGCAGCCGAGATGTCTTCAGGTTAATATATACTAAATATCCAATCGAGATCTTAAGATTTTACTAGCCAGCTGTTCTATGTATGTTAGAAGCAGAATTGTAGGTCAGAAGACTTCCAGTATAGGTTAAGAAACATCTTCATATGTGATTATTCTCAGGTGTAGCATATCATACAGGCAAAGGTGAAATACATCTGTGAAGTCTTGGTTTAACAGCTCTTGAGAAAGTTTGTTAGCATATGCTTCATAATTATTTCATTCAATGATCGTAGAAGATGGTGTTTTAGCTGAAATGTTCATCTCGGGCAGTGGTAGTGTTAGCTGCTGTTTTTTGTAGAACTTGGAAATTTGTCTTCCTGCTTTGATTTCCAGAGATGCAGTTGACAGGAACACCATGCTTTGCAGCACTTCAAGTCTTCCTGCTACGATGTCCAAATGTGCAGTTGACGGTTTCAGTTTACAAACAGGTTTGCAGCACTTCTTCCTGCTTTGATTTCCAGAGATGCAGTTAACAGGAACATCATGCTTTGCAGCACTTCATCTTCCTGCTACGATGTCCAGAGATGCACTTGACAGGAACATGTTTTGCAGCACTTCTAAAGCAATTTGTAGCAAATATGATGTTCTTTTAGGCCGAAGAAACAAGACTTTCCCAGGACGTACAGTAGTAGGGTGGGAAACTTGTACCTCACTATCCTCATCCACTAGTATAGAATGATGACAAGCACGAAGTATTCTGTAAAGGCTCTTGGTATTTCAGCTGAAGAATTTATGACCTGAAAAGAAAAGCAAGTATTAGGCGTGTTTACTTGTAAGTTATCCCGTCTATTAAAACATTTACTCGTAAAAGTTATCCTGTTTATTAAAAGTTACAAATTGATTTAATTACTATATCCTGTTGTTATTAAAAATTTACCAATTGAGTTTATACAGTAAACAAATAGAATTATACGGTTATTTTTTATAAATAACCGTAAAATAAACCTTATTTACTATTTATTTTTGATCCCGTAAAATAAAACCAATTATAACAGGTTTATTTTATACCGTAAAATAACCAAAGACTACCAAAGACTACTACGTACCTGAGGGTCTTGCTCTCAGAGTCTTCTTACTTCATTAGAAAGAAATCAGATACAGCCCATGTCTCAATTCTTCAAGGATCAAAATGATTGCCGGAATGGTCAGATCCCCTCTGCTGAAAGATGAAAGTGATTACGAAAATGGAATGAAAAAAGTCATTTCCGACAAAGAAAAAGGGGGTGGGGGTTGGGAGTTGAGGAAGAGCATTTCAACAGCCTTCCTTCCCCGTGGAGTTTGGCCATTTGTATACAATTCTACACTCCATACAGAGGAACTAGCTGCAAAACAAACACATTCATTAGTTACCCCTAAACTGTGGACGATGACAGGACACCAGCTGTAAAACAAGCAAAACGTTTGTACACCAAAATAAAATTTTGACCTTGGTAAAAACCACACTAGAAAAACTAATCTGAAACTTTTGGGCTTTGTCCATGAAAAGTTGAGAGAATTTATCTTATTGTAGTCAATAAGAAATTAACTTCAAGTACATATATCTTGTAATATGAAATATATCACGTGAAAGTATCAAAACCAAATAGCACTCGATCTGGTGAAAGGAAATAGTTCTCAATGCAAAGCACACAAAAATTAACTTACAAGTCTCTTACTCCCGGTTATTTAAAAAAATTGACAATTTGACTACTTTCAATGCAAGATAGGTGGTTATATATGGTTTCTTCATTCACCTGTTTTATCACTTTTGTTACGCAAAACTATTTTGTTAATACCACAATGTATGTACAAATTTATTAATTTGGGGCTGGGATTTTTGCTTAAAGTAAATGTTAAGCCGCAGAAGGACAATTAATGAATTTGCTAGACACAAAGCAGCTCTGTTCAATTCGGAGTTACCCAACCAACAGCCAAAAAATTAACCTTTCGATTTTTTGCCAAATTTTGTTCAGCAGTGAGCAAAATGGTAAAAGTAAAAACTAATGTTCTCTCCAAAAAACACACCCTGCAAACTAATACTTAGGAGGAAAGGCGATTACCAAAACAAAACAGTTCATCTGGAAACTTACGTCTAACCTCTCTGATTGTTTGAAAGAGAAACTGAAACGCAGCACTTGCATACATTCTAAAACTCCTTGTTAGTTCAAGAATCACGAGTTTCTTATTACTAAAAAAAAATAACCCACCTAATTGTTTTGTTGCTTTTATCATAAAAGGCCACAAAAAACTTGAAAAAGTAACTACTTTTTTTGAAAAAGAACGAAAGAACTAGCGAGAGTTAATCTTAGCAAAACCTAGTCCTCGAAGCAAAAAAACGCATAATCGTCTAGGTGAGATTAAATTATGTAAGCCAAGCCAAGTGGCATTATTGGCACAGAAAAAGTTGATTCCTTTGGTTTATTATTTTTAGTTTTAGGACTCATTGCGCAAGATCTATTGTTCTTCTAGTGTTTCAATGTTCTTTTTTGAATAGCTTTAAGCAAAGTCTTTCCAAAGAGTTAACGCTTACGTTAGTAAAACGCCATTTAACTACCAAATATAAATCTATTTCCAATATTTCAATGATGCATTCTTCGATAATGGCATCAACTTATTATCTAACTTGGTATTGGTAAGACTAACTAAATGTGCTGAAATACCTTGTTCATTATTTTTAAGCTATAGATAATGCAAGTCTGCTTTACAGTTGCAAAAGCCCCAAACAAAACGTTAAACCAATACCCAGTTCATTTACTGCAAAACAGGGAATTGTTGAAGGGTGAACGAATGTTGGTAGCAGTTTTAATATGGTGATTTAAGTGGCTGAAGGCATAACCAAATCCGTGACAACTCACTTTGGGGTGGGATTTTCTTTTGTGAAGCCAAAATAATAATAATTGTTTGTTTTAAGGAAAAACCAAACGCTACTTTTTCAAAAAAGGATCCGTGCCGAACTGATACCTTTCTTACCGCACTTTTGCTTTGTTTGTACATCGTCACATGTATATCGCTTGGCCTGTGGCCTCCGCTGGGTCCCATGGTTTCCATGAAACAGGTCTTTGTTCGCCGTGCTTGCGTGTTGTACACAACCCGAATAGTCCCCAAGCAATAACCCTTCCTGTATAACCACTTCATTAAAATTAGTCAGTTTTTAACCAATTAAACTCTAAACTTTCTGGAGGAAAACCTTGCCGCAATCTAGATCTTTATAACACACTGCATTCAAAGTTATCAATTGTGGCAAATGCTTTCAAGAACACGTTAAACGCAGGTTGTACTACGTTGAATCTCAACTTAAACCTTTTTGCTTTTATTACTTAAATTGGAATCACTTGGCAACAAATTTATAAAAAACAAAAGTCCTCGAAATTCTATAAAGTTATCTAGCTTCACATTTTTATTCAAATAACTAAAAAGAAAATTCTACCAAGTAAGCATTCCCAAAACGAAAAGAGTCACCAAAACTAAATTTTCTTGATGACTGCCATCAGTTTTTTTAAAAATCACTTTAATGGATCAAAAATATTTTACTTTGTAGCAAACTTAACTGCCCGAAGCCTTCAAGTTCAAGTTTAACTTGAAAATTATTTATTCAATGACCCAACGATCTGTAAATTAAACTTACGCTGCAAACTGAAATTTGGTTTTGTTTCCACGAATGTCGTAAAAGTAAACTACCATATATAACAGTGATTCTAAATAAACGCTCTTCCCCCAAAGAAGATCCCAGGTGTCATACGTAAAATTACAAACGGCTTTCGAAAGGACGAATCCTAACAACCCAAAGGTGTACAACGGCCACCAGGCGTGGATCATTTCAAGATTCACCGAAAGAAAAAATAACAGCACTGGACAGTCTACAACAACCACCTCGGGTGGACCTATGGACCAATAGAACGAGTTGCCGGGAGGATCGTGCAGCCTCGGACTAATGAAGGTCAAATGTTCCTAAGGAGGCAGGAATGCCTTCAATTTTTTACCAACCACAGTATCTGTACGAGGAGTTTTGTTGTATAGGGAAAACAAGCCATTTTTATTGAAATTTTAAGTAAAATTCCTTTAGAAGACTTTAATGGTTTGTTTAAGATAAACTTTAAACAAAATGCACCAAAATGGGCGTTCTATCTTATCGCCCCTCCCAAAAATATTGTCGCTCCTACTATAAAAATAGACGAAAATTTAGAGGACGTCAGTGAACCGTAGTACTGGTCCATAAACCAACCACGGTACAAGGATTTTCTTTAATATCTCCATCGCCCTTTTTCAACTTTTTATGCTTAAAACTAAACTGGGAAAAAAAAAAAACCTTTGCAGTACACTTGCAAGCATTAAAAAAATAAAGGCTTATCACTTTGAAGGAACACAAACCGGACTAAACACTATGAATTCTTTGGTGTCTTGAGGAAATTATTCCTGGACCAGCTCTCAAAACCAATGACAGGCACTGAAAGAATGAACGGTATCTTGATTGGCTAATTAAGACTCAAGGACACTTTAGGCGAATGCTTTAATTTGTTGTAGTTGAGGCAATTTCTTACGTCTCGAACAAATGAAATGAGGCGACCGCTTTTGGAAACGAGAGAAATTATGAAAATAAATGAGTAAAAACGCTAAAACTTTACCATGGAGTGTTAATAATGAAAAACAATGATTAACCAAATATAAATGAGGATATGTTAATTAAAAGGAAGTCTATTATTTTTGACAGAGAGAGTGTCTTTGAAGTTACATTGGCCGTTTCAAGGTACAACTTTAATTCCTAAAAACGATGTATACACATGAAAGCCAATTGGACGATAAAAATCATTTGATATATCTTTATTTATCATTTGAGGATAAACATCCAGAAAATTTGCGATCGATTGCAGAAACAGACATTACGATGTTGGTAATTTACTAGTCCCACCACTGAAACTATAAAACCACGAATACAACTGACAAAATGCATATTTGTAGCTTGCCAGGAAATTAGCCAAAGAAAGAATAATTACCGCGAAAAGAATTTGAACCCCATCTAAGGTAGTTGGTGGCTAAAGTTAAACCGTTTTTCTAATCTTAATCCTTTGTGCTAAAAAAAAAAAAATAAAAATAAAAAATTAAAAAACAGAAACATGAGCAACAATTTTATTCCACCTTCGTCTTACCAAGTCTTAATTGACGTCAACGATGAAAATGAAATTTCAAACACAGCGTAGGACTGGAATTTATTTTATTTGTGAGTATCGAATGTGGCCTCCCTTTTGTAGGCGTACAAAAGTTTCATATTTAACTTATTTTTTGTAAGTAAATATGGAAGGAATAAGATTTAAAAAATCAATTAGGTGATGACAGGAAATAGCCATTTAACCACGGTGCAATGGCGTTGACCGGGTGTGACCAAATGGTGGAACTAGGTAGGCTCGGTATAAGCAATGACTTGTAATGGAAAAATATATACAATTATTTATTGGAATTTGCAGTATAAGATTACTTTTTCTTGGCATGGACCCAGGCATAAAAAATCTAAGAAAATTTAAATTTAACTCTGATACATCCCTCCGCCAAGGAATTATTTAGACCCAAAAATTTATATTAGCATCACGGTAAAATATATTAAGGTTAATTCTTATCAGTTCTGAAAGAGGATTCAAATAAATGCAATTGAGCTTAAGAATGTTACAATAAACAACTTAAACTGAATACCACGGTATGCTAGGATCATTTTGAAACAAAAAAAGAAAAAAGTAGGCTTTAGGCTGGCCTTAAACCAACCTTTTTAGCTTTGCTTGAATTCAGTCTAGAATAACATCTTCACTTGCAATTACTTTCCTTCCTCAGGAAATTTCTTACGGCTTGGAGCTAACTCAATGATCCAAACATCTTAATCGAGATTCCAAATGCCAATGGATTGTCGTCTATTTCTGTAATGGGAGGAGGGCTTAAAGGACAACTTTGTAAAACACATAGTGATGGATTAACTTTTTTGGTGATACGTTGGAAATCTCTTTATTAATATTAATATATATATATATAATATATATATATATATATATATATAAATATATATAATATATATATATATATATTATATATTATAATATATATATATATGTACTTATTATATTATATTATAATATATAATATATAATAGTTATATATATATATATATATATGTATGGTATTGTATGTATGTATGTTATAATATATATATAATTATATATAATAATATATGTATGTATGTATGTTATAATATATAATATATAATATATATTATTATATATAATACAACCAATACATATATATATATATATATTATATATATATATATTATATAACATACATACAAACATACCATACATAACATTTATATATATATATATATATATAAATAATAATATATATAAATATAATATTATAATATCAATATATATTCAACTATATTGTGTAATATGTGTATTATATATATATATAATATATAATATTAATATATGATATTATATATAATATAAATATATATATATATATATATATAATATATATAGTATATATAATATGATTATATATATATATATATTATATTATATATTATATATATATATATATATATGGATCATATATATATATATATATATAATATAATATATATATATTGATATATATTATACATATATATATATATATATATATATATATATATATATATAATATTTACAATATATATATTCCTATATATAATATATATATATATATATATATATATATGACAAAGTTTCATTGGGAAAGTGGGGTCTCAAGAATCTAAGAAGCGAGAGAGCGCATACAAGAGAGGTGACTGACTGGTGCTGTGTGGGTGTGTGGAAGAATTCGACTGGACAGGGCGAAGAATGATGATAGGTCACTGTTGAGCAGCTTTGCAACCCAGGCCACTTTTTAGAATACCTGCAACTGGATCATTATAAACTCATACAATTGATGATCGTATTTTAATACTTTTTCCATTACGACAAGGCTGAAATAATGAGACACTACCTGAATGCAAACAAAGGTATTGCATACTCATTCATTCAGTAGATGTTGTATAGATATTTGGTTTAATTACGGCAACACAAAATTAAAGAAACTATACATTTTTAATCAAATGAAATCATTTAACAAATAAATACAGTAGGTAAATACGAGAAACACAACAGATCAAATGAGACTTAATTAATCAGAATGTGAACAATCTTTCGATTTTTTTGTCTTTCAAGGTTAAAAAATTACAATATGCAAATAACTTCTCTCACTGAAGTGAGGACTTCAAAGGCAGTTT